>NC_057795.1:237129755-237429755 GCF_018294505.1 Triticum aestivum | reverse complement strand
GGGGGGGTGCCGGGGCGAGCGTTTTGGCACGAAATAGCCGCGGGCCTACCGAGTCAGCGAGACGGCCGCTTCGTCGACCTCATCACCTCGGTTCCCGCGGGAATCAATGCGAAGGCTGCCGCGCCGGTCAGCCTCCATTGATGCCTCATGGGCGGCGCAGTGAAGGCGCCACCGACGCGTGTCCCGCCTGCATGCACCACGCGTCCGCCCGCATGCCACCCCCCGCCACCCCGCTTCGGCTATAAAAGGCGCCCCTCCCCGCCGGTGAGCACCACAACCTCCCCCTCTCCCTCCCGTGAAACAACCTTCTCCCCGCCGGCGAGCTCCCTCACCACCCCTGCCCGCCGACGAGCGAAGCCATGGCAGAGAGATACCCTGGCGACGGCGCTGCGGCGAATGGCTTCGGCCGCCGATACCTCCAGGAGCCGGAGGTGCACCTTCTGTACGAGGCCGAGTACCCGGCGCCCCACGACATACGCGTGCCAGGCTCGTGGCGACTGAGCGTCGGCGGCGTCCCGGTGCCGCCGGTGCCCGAAGGGGCGGCACGGCCGGCGGAGATCGCCCACATCCGCTCATCGCTGGTGGGGGAGTAGCGGAACGAGCCGAGGTACGCGCCCAACAGGGAAACGCTGTGGACGCTGTACTTCGAGCGCCGCCGCGAGGAGCAGATTGCCTCCGTCAACGGCGTCATCCCCCGTGGCCGCCTCAACTCCGAAGGATGGCGCGAGTGGTGGGACGTCCCCGGCCGCACGCTCGACGCCGTCCTCGACCACATCGAGACCGGCAATGTGCCGCGACTGGAGCACCTAACGCGGCCCTCCTTCTCTCGCCGCCGCGGCAGTTCCTGGATCCCGCGGCCAATGGAGCCGGGGTCGTCCTCGTCGTCGGGCTCCGGCTCGCCGGCCCTCCGTCCCGTCAAGCCCGAGCCGGAGGGGACACCTCTCGGGCGTCGCGTTCGCAGCGGCGTCCTCATCATCAACGAGCCCTCGCCGGCGACAGCACCGACGAGGCGCTCCCTCCGCCTGGTCCGGCCGAAGCCCGAGCCGAACGTGCTCCCCGTGAAGCCGGAGCATGCCGCCATGGTGGCCCCCGACGACGAGTCCGCCCTAAAATGGGCGAAGGAGGACTACGTCCGCGAGTAGGTGCGCTGCCAGCGTCGGGCGTGCCTAGAAACCCAGGCCCGTAGCCGCACCGAGGCCCGTCGCCGCGCCGAGGAGCGTCGCCGCGCTGAGGAGGGCGGCGTTATCGTCATCGATAGCGGCAATGAGGACGAGGGCGGGCCGTCAAGCGCTGTCGGCGACCCCGGCGAGGGTTGCAGCAGGGACCCCGGCGAGGGCTGCAGCAGGGTGCACGACGACGACGACGACGTCGATGGCGACTATACCCGCTTCTACAGGCTTCTCGGCATGTAAACGGCGCGGAGGCGATGGCAGCGGCAGTGGCTAGACTTTTTTAGTTCGTTTTTAGGTTACTTAGGCGTTGTTCATACATGTTTCCAAGTTTTTTACAAATTTGGATGAAATATAGCCGAGTTCGTGTAAAAGTCGCCGAGTTTGCAAAAAGATTGAGACGTACTTCGCCGAACCCGCGGCGACTGTGGGCGCGTGGCTGAGAGCGAACCGAGCCCCAGAAGGCCGATCTAGCGCCGGCTCGCCCCCAGGCCGCTTTTTTTCAGCATCCTGGGGCCGAACGGCTGAAGATGCTCTTACGACCAGCCTCACTCCGTGCGTGTGCAACCGCCAGTCAACTCAGAACGTCGGGATTGCTGATCGTGCTGGGTTTGAACCTCGCCGAGTATAAGATCCTCCGAACCCTCAAAGATGCTCACTTCCTCTCCTCTCGCCTCCCGTCGCCTCTGTCGAATCCGTCGACTGGAGCAGCTGCCGCCGCCTCTCAGACCGCAGGACCGTTGCCGACGTCGCCGGCACCGGACACGCCCTCTTCCGCCGAGGAAGTGTTAGTCTGCTCCACGCCACTCCCGTTTTTTCTCCATGTTGTTGCTGCATGCTATTTGGTTTTGATTGATCGATCTTGTAGGTGGAGGTGGTGGTCCTGGAGGGGGCCATCGTACCATCGCGCAGGAGCTTGCGAGGTGCACTGCAGAGTCCAGCGTCGGCAACCTCTGCTCGGATCCGTCTCCTTGAGGTGGGTCAGTAGGTAATAGTAATCTGTGTATTCACTACTCCTAAAGTTCAGTATCTAAGTGCATTCCTTGAGCTAGGTCGGTAGGCAATAGAAATTTGTGTACATAATTTGTACATTTTTGAGATACTATGTCTGGTTATTTACGAATTCGTGCCCTGTTTGTGTGTGTTAATTTGAGTGAAGTTTATGGATTTTCATGAGCTTTGTGTGAGTCATCTATAGCAGCAAGCATGTAATTGCTTCATGTTATCACTCTTGTCTTACTGTGTCCTTGATGCTCCAGGGAGTTTGTAGACTGATTTCCTACCTGAGATGACTTTGATCAACCTTTTATGTTAGATTAATTGTGTTGGTGCTACTTCTGTGGTTCTACGACCATTTTGTGCTCAGTTTTTACCTCACATCTGTCTCCTGCATATGCTTTCTAAGCATATCTAGTCGCGCCCACAGAACGGTCTTCCCTGGCGTTTTTTTGCGCTGGCGCCGAAGAAACGGCCCAGTCGCGTCCCCGGGAGCCCGTTTTACGCCGGCTTGGGCCGAAATCAGCGCCGGCGGACCCAGGCCGAACCCGACGCGCCGGGGGGCGCCGGGGCGAGCGTTTTGGCGCGAAATAGCCGCGGGCCTGCCGAGTCAGCGAGACGGCCGCTTCGTCGACCTCATCACCTCGGTTCCCGCGGGAATCAATGTGAAGGCTGCCGCGCCGGTCAGCCTCCACTGATGACTCACGGGCGGCGCGGTGAAGGCGCCACCGACACGCGTCCCGCCTGCATGCACCACGCGTCCGCCCGCATGCCACCCCCGCCACCCCGCTTCGGCTATAAAAGGCACCCCTCCCAGCCGGTGAGCACCACAACCTCCCCCTCTCCCTCCCGTGAAACAGCCTTCTCCCCGCCGGCAAGCTCCCTCACCACCCCTGCCCGCCGACGAGCGAAGCCATGGCAGAGAGATACCCTGGCGACGGCGCCGCGGTGAATGGCTTCGGCCGCTGACACCTCCAGGAGCCGGAGGCGCACCTTCTGTACGAGGCCGAGTACCCGGCGCCCCCTGACATGCGCGTGCCAGGCTCGTGGCGACTGAGCGCCGGCGGCGTCCCGGTGCCGCCGGTGCCCTAAGGGGCGGCATGGCCGGTGGAGATCGCCCACATCCGCTCCTCGTTGGTGGGGGAGTAGCGGAACGAGCCGAGGTACGCGCCCGACAGCGAAACGTTGTGGACGTTGTACTTCGAGCGCCGCCTCGAGGAGCAGATCGCCTCCGTCAATGGCGTCATCTGTGACGCCCCCGATTCAATCGTACACTAATCATGCACGCAAATGTGTACGATCAAGATCAGGGACTCACGGGGAGATATCACAACACAACTCTAAAAACATAAATAAGTCATACAAGCATCATAATACAAGTCAGGGGCCTCGAGGGCTCGAATACAAGTGCTCGATCATAGACGAGTCAGCGAAAGCAACAATATCTGAGTACAGACATAAGTTAAACAAGTTTGCCTTAAGAAGGCTAGCACAAACCGGAATACAAATCGAAAGAGGCGCAGGCCTCCTGCCTGGGATCCTCCTAACTACTCCTGGTCGTCATCAGCGGGCTGCACGTAGTAGTAGGCACCTCCAGCGTAGTAGGAGTCGTCGTCGAAGGTGGCGTCTGGCTCCTGGACTCCAGCATCTGGTTGCGACAACTAGAAAGAAAGGAAAGGGGGAAAAAGGGGGGGAGAAAGCAACCGTGAGTACTCATCCAAAGTACTCGCAAGCAAGGAACTACACTACATATGCATGGGTGTGTGTGTAAGGAGGCCATATCAGTGGACTGAACTGCAGAATGCCAGAATAAGAGGGGGATAGCTAATCCTGTCGAAGGCTACGCTTCTGGCAGCCTCCGTCTTGCAGCATGTAGGAGAGAGTAGATTGAAGTCCTCCAAGTAGCATCTCCAAGTAGCATCTCCAAGAGCATCGCATAGCATAATCCTACCCGGCGATCCTCTCCTCGTCGCCCTGTGGAAAAGCGATCACCGGGTTGTCTGTGGAACTTGGAAGGGTGTGTTTTATTAAGTATCTGATTCTAGTTGTCATAAGGTCAAGGTACAACTCCAAGTCGTCCTGTTACCGAAGATCACGGCTATTCGAATAGATTAACTTCCCTGCAGGGGTGCACCAACTTACCCAACACGCTCGATCCCATTTGGCCGGACACACTTTCCTGGGTCATGCCCGGCCTCAGAAGATCAACACGTCGCAGCCCCACCTAGGCAAAACAGAGAGGCCAGCACGCCGGTCTAAACCTAAGCGCACAGGGGTCTGGGCCCATCACCCATAGCACACCTGCACGTTGCGAGGGCGGCCGGAAGCAGACCTAGCCTAGCAGGCGTTCCAGTCCAATCCGGCGCGCGCCGCTCCGTCGCTGACGTCTGAAGTGCTTCGGCTGATACCACGACGCCGGGATACCCATAACTACTCCCACGTAGATGGTTAGTGCGTATAGGCTCGTAGCCAACTCAGATCAAATACCAACATCTCGTTAAGCGTGTTAAATATCCGCGAACGCCGAACAGGGCCAGGCCCACCTCTCTCCTAGGCGGTCTCAACCTTCCCTGTCGCTCTGCCACAAAGATCCACACAGAGGGCCGTCGGGACAAAGGTCCTTTCAGCCCCCAATCCGTGAATCACTCGCGGGTACTCTTCGAGCTGACCCGACTTTAGTCACCATCTGTATAGTATGTATGTATGTATAGTATATACCCGTGATCACCTCCCGAGTGATCACGGCCCAATAGTATAGCAAGGCAGACCGACAAGAATGTAGGGCCAATAATGATAAACTAGCATCCTATACTAAGTATTTAGGATTGCAGGTAAGGTATCAACAGATGTAGCAACAATGTCAGGCTATGCATCAGAATAGGATTAACGGAAAGCAGTAACATGCTACACTACTCTAATGCAAGCAGTATAGAGAAGAGTAGGTGATATCTGGTGATCAAGGTGGGCGGGGGCTTGCCTGGTTGCTCTGGCAAGAGAGAGGGGTCGTCAACACCGTAGTCGTATTGGGTAGCAGCGGCGTCGGTCTCGGTGTCTAGCGGAAGAAGAGGGGGAAAAACAATAAATATAGAGCAAGCATAGCATCACAAAGCGTAACATGGCAATGTGCTGTGCTGAGTGTGACCTAATGCATGGGTACACGATATAGGTGAAGGGGGGATTCAACCGGGAATGTTTTCCCGGTTCCGGACATGTGTTAGACAAATGACCGGAGGGGGAATGTCCCATGTTCAGCATGCTAGGGGCATGTGACAGATGAACGGACCGCGTATTCAGATTCGTTGGATTTTTCTGAGCAACTTTCATGTAGAAAACATTTTCATCTGAGTTATGGATTATTTTAAATGATTTTTTGAAGTTTAAAACATTTTCCTAAAATTCCTGGAATTAATAATAATTCAAAAATAAAAGATTAAAAGCTATGGGTACACAGGAAAAGTATCCAGAATGTTGCTTATCTGGCTGACAGGTGGGGGCATTGACCGAGTTGACCCGGTCAAAAGTTGACTGGTCAAAAGGGGAATAGTATTTGGGTCCCACTTGTCATTGTCTCTAGCTTTATTAGATTAACCAAATTTTGTTTAAATTACAGTGGGGCCCTTCTGTCATGGAGTCATTAACTTAACAGAGATTAGTTAACTGAAATTAATTGTTTTTTTAACTAGCATTTAGCGGTTAGTTAAACCGGTCGGGCCCACGCGTCAGTGGGTCAACCCACTGGCTAAACGTGTGTGCGCGCGTGCCCGCCGGCGAGCACAGAAAACGGCGGCGGGGTTCGGGACTCGCCGTCCGGTGTGGCCAAACCGCACGCGGTTGGCCGCGTCGAACATGGGGTCGAGCCGCGTCCAGGGGCGATGAAGGGAGGCGCGGGGGTGGCCGAGCACGTCGAGGACGACAACGCCCAGCGGCAGTTGTAGGCGGCGCTCGGTACCGCAGTCCTGTGGGACGCAGAGGCGAGCGTGCGCGGGGCTGTGCGAGTGGTGTGGCCGGGTCGCGTAGCACAAGCAGCGACCACGGGGAAGTACGGGAGCAGAGAGGGGGAAGGAGAGGGGAGGTGCAGCCGGCGCGGCGGCTCACCGCGAAGCTGTAGGGAGGGGCAGTGGGCTCGAGGCGGCTTGGGGTGGTCCGGCGAGGGAGAGGACGAGGCGGACGGCGGCGACGGGGGCGAGGCAGTCCGGCGACGGCACGGTTGCGGATGAGGCGGCGTCAGCGCGGTCGGCGACATCGGAGCCGCATCCCCCCTGATCCAGACGGGATCGAGCAGAGGAGGGGGGGGGGGTCCGACGATGGGGCAGCAGGTGATGGAGGCAGCGGGGCGGGGTGGCTCCAGCGAGGCCCAGGCGCTTCGGGCGGCGAGCGCGTTGGGGTCGATGGGGTCGGGGCGCCGTTGGAGAAGCAGGCCGGTGGGGGAGCGCTCCGGCATCCAACGGCGAGGCGGCGTCAGGCGGCGGCGAGCGCTGGGCGTCGGGGTCGACGGGATCGGGGCCGATCCCGATCCAGATCGGTGGGGGGAGAAGGGGATCGAGGGGGGAGTGGAGTTCGTGTGGGAGCAGTGGGGGTGGACCGGGCTAGGGTTCGGTCGCTCGGGGAGATAAGGGGGAATGGGGTGGGCCTCTTGGTGGCCTCGATGCCCAGTTGGGCCGAATGGCCCAGGGGGAGGGGGGCTTTGCTTTTTTTTTCTTTGGTTTCTATTTTCCCTTTTTCTGTTTTATTTATTTAGCTACTGTTATGTACTTAGTGTAGGTACTAAACGATTTTAGTTAAAGTTGAAACTCCTCACATAATTACCTACTGATATTTTGGGCATTGTTCGAAAGGTTTGGTGGGTTATTTGGAATTGTTTGAAAATAAGTTCACATTTTAAAAGGCATAAAAGGTGTTGTATGACCATTTTAATTATTTCCAGGGGAGATTTAAAAATCCATTTAATGTTAGATCCTCCGGGTTAATTACCTAGTGAATATTCGCAAACGACCGAACATTTTTGTTTTACCGGTTGAAGAAATAATAATTTAACTTTATTTTAACTTTGAATTTGTTGGGTTTGGATCAAAGTGAGGTTTAGCAAATTAACTGCGATGACATGTCAACATTAGGAGGGGATTACTGTAGCTTAAATACCCGGGCGTCACATCATCCCCCGTGGCCGCCTCAACTCCGAAGGATGGCGCGAGTGGTGGGGCATCCCCGGCCGCACGCTCGACACCGTCCTCGACCACATCGAGACCGGCAATGTGCCGCGGCTGGAGCACCTGACGCGGCCCTCCTTCTCTCGCTGCCGCGGCAGTTCCTGGATCCCGCGGGCAATGGAGCCGGGGTCGTCCTCGTCGTCGGGCTCCGGCTCACCGGCCCTCCGCCCCGTCAAGCCCGAACCCGACGCGCTAGGGCGAGCGTTTTGGCACAAAATAGCCACGGGCCTGCCGAGTCAGCGAGACGGCTGCTTCGTCGACCTCATATACTCGGTTCCCGCGGGAATCAATGCGAAGGTTGCTGCGCCGGTCAGCCTCCATTGATGCCTCACGGGCGGCACAGTGAAGGCGCCACCAACGCGCGTCCCGCCTGTATGCACCACGCGTCCGCCCGCATGCCACCCCCGCCACCCCGCTTCGGCTATAAAAGGCACCCCTCCCCGCCGGTGAGCACCACAACCTTCCCCTATCCCTCCCGTGAAACAACCTTCTCCCCGCCGGCGAGCTCCCTCACCACCCCTGCCCGCCCACGAGTGAAGCCATGGCGGAGAGATACCCTCGCGACGGCGCTGCGGCGAATGGCTTCGGCCGCCGACACCTTCAGGAGCCGGAGGCGCACCTTCTGTACGAGGCTGAGTACCCGGCGCCCCCCGACATGCGCGTGCCAGCCTCATGGCGACTGAGCGCCGGTGGCGTCCCGGTGCCGCCGGTGCCCGAAGGGGCGGCACGGCCGGCGGAGATCGCCCACATCCGCTCCTCGCTGGTGGGGGAGTAGCGGAACGAGCCGAGGTACGCGCCCGACAGCGAAACGCTGTGGACGTTGTACTTCGAGCGCTGCCGCGAGGAGCAGATCGCCTCCGTCAACGGCGTCATCCCCCGTGGCCGCCTCAACTCCGAAGGGTGGCGTGAATGGTGGGGCGTCCCCGGCCGCACGCTCGACGCCGTCCTCGACCACATCGAGACCGGCAATGTGCCGCGGCTGGAGCACCTGACGCGGCCCTCCTTCTCTCGCCGCCGCGGTAGTTCCTGGATCCCGCGGCCAATGGAGCCGGGGTCGTCCTCGTCGTCGGGCTCCGGCTCGCCGGCCCTCCGCCTCGTCATGCCCGAGCCGGAGGGGACACCTCTCGGGCGTCGCGTTCGCAGCGGCGCCCTCATCATCAACGAGCCCTTGCCGGCGATAGCACCGACGAGGCACTCCCTCCGCCTGGTCCGGCCGAAGCCCGAGCCGAACGTGCTCCCCGTGAAGCCGGAGCACTCCACCATGGTGGCCCCCGAAGACGAGTCCGCCCTAAAATGGGCGAAGGAGGACTACGTCCGCGAGCAGGTGCGCCGCCAGCGTCGGGCGTGCCTGGAAACCCAGGCCCGTAGCCACGCCGAGGCCCGTCGCCGCGCCGAGGAGGGCGGCGTTATCGTCATCGATAGCGGCGATGAGGACGAGGCCGGGCCGTCAAGCGCTGTCGGCGACCCCGGCGAGGGTTGCAGCAGGGACCCCGGCGAGGCCTGCAGCAGGGTGCACGACGATGACGACGACGTCGATGGCGACTATACCCGCTTCTACAGGCTTCTCGGCATGTAAACGGTGCGGAGGCGATGGCAGCGGCAGTGGCTAGGCTTTTTAGTTTGTTTTTAGGTTATTTAGGCGTATTTCATACATGTTTCCAAGTTTTTTACAAATTTGGATGAAATATGGCCGAGTTCGTGTAAAAGTCGCCGAGTTTGCAAAAAGACTGAGACGTACTTCGCTGAACCCGCGGCGACCGTGGGCGCGTGGCTGAGAGCGAACCGAGCCCCAGAAGGCCGATCTAGCGCCGGCATGCCCCAGACCGCTCTTTTTTGGCATCCTGGGGCCGAACGGTTGGAGATGCTCTTACGACCAGCCTCACTCCGTGCGTGTGCAACCGCCAGTCAACTCAGAACGTGGGGATTGCCGATCGTGCTGGGTTTGAACCTCGCCGAGTATAAGATCCCCCGAACCCTCAAAGATGCTCACTTCCTCTCCTCTCGCCTCCCGTCGCCTCTGTCGAATCCGGCGGCTGGAGTAGCTGCCGCCGCCTCTCAGACCGCAGGACCGTTGCCGACGTCGTCGGCACCGGACACGCCCTCTTCCGCCGAGGAAGTGTTAGTCTGCTCCACTCCACTCCCGTTTTTTCTCCACGTTGTTGCTGCATGCTATTTGGTTTTGATTGATCGATCTTGTAGGTGGAGGTGGTGGTCCTGGAGGGGGCCATCGTAGCATCGCGCAGGAGCTTGCGAGGTGCACTGCAGAGTCCAGCGTCGGCAACCTCTGCTCGGATCCGTTTCCTTGAGGTGGGTCAGTAGGTAATAGTAATCTGTGTATTCACTACTCCTAAATTTCAGTATCTGAGTGCATTCCTTGAGCTAGGTCGGTAGGCAATAGAAATTTGTGTACATAATTTGTACATTTTTTAGATACTACGTCTGGTTATTTACGAATTCTTGCCCTGTTTGTGTGTGTTAATTTGAGTGAAGTTTATGGATTTTCATGAGCTTTGTGTGAGTCATTTATACCAGCAAGCATGTAATTGCTTCATGTTATCACTCTTGTCTTAATGTGTCCTTGATGCTCCAGGGAGTTTGTAGACTGATTTCCTACCTGAGATGACTTTGATCAACCTTTTCTGTTAGATTAATTGTGTTGGCGCTACTGCTGTGGTTCTACGACCATTTTGTGCTCAGTTTTTACCTCACATCTGTCTCCTGCATATGCTTTCTGAGTAATACATGAATGTGTTTGCTTGTGGTACACACCTTTTATACTGTGCATATATTTAATAGGCATTTGACCTCATATTTTTACTGCCACTCTTGGTGCACCAGTAGAAGAAATAGATTATGTGTACACTCTGGTATATCCTATGAGGTAGCATTTGTTATATATTTTCGGATAGCTTCCAGGTTTGATTCTCCATTCTTGAACAAAAGGCAATTAGGCATTCCTCAGAGGTCCATTTCCAAAAGGCATGTATTTCTGTGATCTATATGTACACCTTTGTTCAGCTAGATATCTTCGTATTGTGAAATTAACTATCCAGTTTTGGACAATGACCAAACAAACACAGTTCACGTGAATGGAAACACACTCATGCATTTTTTGAAGTAATACTTTAGATCTCCAATAGGGAAATATTTTCATGCTTTGCGCTGCAAAGTGCATACTTCTATCGTTTTGTTCCTGGAACTTCATTTCTGAACTTAATTACTAAAGAATCGATCTGTTGAGTCATGGGACTATGCTATAATGTATTCCTTCTTAGATATATTTGCCATGGAATAGTTCTACACTATGCACTATTACTCATATTTGTTGGACACTTGGGATGATGGTCGTAATAGTTGATTCTTCTGCTAAAGTTTCAAGCATGTGTCGTGTGGTTCCAAAGGACCAATTACCAATGTGCATTGGTGACACCGCGAGAATGTCAGCTTTCATATTACCTTTTTCAATCTAGACTTCTGATATTGATTTGGTGGACACTCAGCGTCAACGTTACTGTGCACACACTTGGTGAAGCATGGATTGCAATAATAATACAATTTGCTTAACTTGGCAGGTTGACAAACTGAAGGTCTTATCATCCTCCCTAACTAATTCATCCTCCAAGGCAGAGAAGCGTATTGTGGATCACAGGTGGAGCTTCCATACATTATTTCTATCTTGATTCTTTTGATGCCATTTTCATGTACTTTGCAAACATATCTTTCTTGTTCTATTTCGTAATAGGTACTACCGTTTTATGTGTAGTCCTATGGTTCCTTTTTTCATAATATAATCTTGTGGTTACTTTTTTCTTGTCATTTTTCGTGCTAATCTTGCTCCTACATATGCTTTCTGCCTAATACATGAATGTCTTCTGGTACACACCTTTTACAATGTAGAGAATTAATGTTGGTATCTTTATTATGTAGATGGCACCCGTTAAACTCCCAAGTGGACGTATGCGGACACCACAGAAACCCTGGCGACGTTCGGCAAACCTGCCATCTTCCTAACTATGACTTGCAACCCAAACTGGCCCGAGATACAGGACGCGCTACTTCCAGGCCAAAATTTGCAGGACCAACCAGACCTCGTGGCCCGAGTGTTTAGGTCCAAACTGGAGACGATGAAAGACATGATGACCAAGAAGCATATCCTAGGCGTCCTGAAGGGGGTAGAGTTTACCGAAAAAGGCTTTCACCCCGCTTTATAAATAAAGCAACCACCGAGCACAACGTTCACAAGGTATCAGACAAAACCCACAAACACACACAACGCCACCGCAGGCACCAGTCCAACACACCCTCACAAACACAAGGTTCAGCTGTGGGCACAGCACAACAAGCCCAACACACGCGCACAAGACAACACATAACGGTGGTGGCGGCGGGGAAGGGAAGATTTAATCCGGCTCTAGCGGTGGTGGGGGAAGCGGAGGAGTCAACCGAAGAGCCATCACACGAAGCTGGGTGACGAAGGTGGTAGAGTTTCAGAAGAGGGGCCTCCCTGATGAGGATACAGACCCGGGGTAGGGTCATAGACCTGACCTATACGCCCTACCCAAGCTCACTACCCTAGAAGCAAAGAAGTCCAAGAGACAACAAAGAACCCCCGGTCGAAGGTGTCGAGTGCCATCCACTCGACCAATCATATCACTTGGGTACCCCTCCTACCTGAAGGCACTCGACCATACAAGGAATCACTCGACCTACTGAAGACCATGAGTCGCTCAGCACTGCAACGGTCAGGTGTTCACTCCGTAGTCTTTAAGATCATTAATAGCACTTATGGCTGGCGTTATCAGTAACACCCTGTCTTTATGTACATTGAACCTCTTGTAATGGAGGATGGCTGGGGTCCTGGCGCACTCTATATAAGCCACCCCCTTTCTCTGGCACAAGGGTTCGCACCCCCTGTAACACCACACACATATAATCCAGCCGATTGCCTCCGGGCACCGAGATGTAGGGCTTTTACTTCCACCGAGAAGGGCCTGAACTCGTAAACCTTGTGTGTACACCTTCACCATAGCTGAGATCTTGCCTCTCCATACCTACCCCCTTTTTACTGCCAGTCTTAGGACCACGATAGTTGGCGCCCACCGTGGGGCGGGTGTCTTAGCGACTTGTTGATGAAGTTGCAATTTTTCTGATCCCCATCATCATGGTTTCCGGCGGTGGATTGGCTGAGGGCCGCGAGATCCGTCTCGGTGCGCTCGTTTTTATCACCAACGACTCCGCCTGGCTTCAGGAAGCTCCCCTTGACGTCGAGGCGCTCCCCGTCCGAGGGGCGACGCACTTTTGCGCGTGCGTACATGGCGTCCTTCTCCGGCAGCCGTCGACCCAGTATCGGTCGGCTCCCATGGTGTCTTCTCTCCCCGCTGTTCGCCGCCGCAAGCGATCCGGTCGGTCGCGGCTTCAGTGGTGGATGAAACACGCGGTGGCTCGACATTCGGTCATCCATCAAGTCGCGGCAATCGAGCCCAATGAAACTCTCCACGGCCTATTCGACTGGCTCCGTTGAGACTGCATCCGAGTGCGATAGCAGCGACCCTGCGGCTGAAGTCTTGATGGTCGACGGACCACGTAGTCCGCCTGGTTTCCGCCGTGAAGATGGTGGGGATGGTGGCGGCGATCCGTCGCGCGCCCACGAGGAGTACCATCTCGAACCCCTCTCTTCGCAGCAGAGGAAACAACTTCGTCGCCGCAACATGGATGCACTCCACACGCCCATCGTTGGAGGAACCCCCAAGGCTCGGGCCTTGGAAGAGGTGCGCCTGGCAAATTTAGCTGAGCACACTCAATTGGAGAACCTCCAGCGCGCACTCGACGAGTGTGCTCGGGAGCGGATCCCTGAGTCCAGTCGACGATAGTTTTTTCCGCCTCCACCTAAGGTATACCGCACTCCGATCCAAAATCTCACAGCTGCGGCCCGAATAGCAGAGTCAATTTAGCCTTCCCAGTCAGAGGCTGGCAGAGGTCTGATGCAGATCCGGGCCTTACTCCGGGCAGTAGGAGAACATAACACAACAGTGTCTCAGTCGCGGAATAGGATCCATAGCCGATCCGTGGTGGCGGACACAGTTTAGTCGGCCCACAACCCAAGATCGCCCCTGCGGCGTGAAGGTCGTGGGCAGTATGATCACCGACTCAACCGCGACAACCATCGTCGAGCGCCCACACCTCCTCCGAGGAGCGGATCATATGTGCCTCGGCAATACGATGACAGACGCCATCACAGCGGCGAGTGCAGAGTACCGGCCGACCCTAGAGAGACAGGCTTTGATGCGAGATCTATTCTTGTTCAAGGTCTAGTCAACCGTAACAGGGCACACAGGGCGGACCTTGACAGAAATCATCCGACTGGTAGCAGAGTTCATGTTTCGGGTCCAGAATGTTTCAGCAGAGCCATCAGGGTTGCAGTGTTTCCTCCCAAATGTTAAGCTTCATGCACTAGCCAACGCAACCAAAAGTCCGAACTGATGGAAAGGGCTAGTGCAATCCACATATACTGTAACACCCCCTCTCACGTGTGACGGGGAAGACAAGTTAACACGTGCAACCAGAAGAGAGCGACGACGCATGAAACTCACGTATGACTCAAGAGGCCTCTACGTGGACACAAAGGGGGGCTATCAAACTCAAGACCTTAGCTCCGATACCATGATAAGCTTCATGCACTAGCCAACACAACCAAAAGTCCGAACTGATGGAAAGGGCTAGTACAATCCACATATACTGTAACACCAACTTCAGTTGGCGACTGGAGTCAGCAAGTTCACTAGAGAGTCCAATCCTGAAACTTGGCTTGACGATTACCGAGTGGCTGTGCAGATTGGTGGCGGTAATGATGAAGTGGCCATGAAACATCTTCCTCTGATGTTGGAAGGGTCAGCCAAAGCATGGTTGACTCAGTTAGCCCCTGACAGTATATTCAGTTGGGAAGAGCTTGCCCGAGTGTTCGTCAGGATTTTTGAGGGCACTTGCAAGTGACCAGCTGGGTTAACAGAATTGTAACATTGCATACAGAAACCGAGTGAGACTCTAAGAGATTACATTCAGAGGTGGACCACTTTGCATCACACAGTGGAAAATGTATCTGAGCACCAAGCAGTGTGTGCCTTCAAGCAAGGCGTTAAATATCGAGAGCTGGTCCTGAAATTCGGTCGTACTGGAGATATGACCCTCACTCGGATGATGGAAATAGCCACTCGATACGCTAACGGAGAAGAAGAGGATCAACTCCACAGCGGAAAGAGTAAACCAGGCGGCCAGGACGCCGGGGGAGGCAATTTCAATCGGAAACAGAAATGTAAGGCTGAACCTGCAGCGCCTGGTGAAATTGCGGCCGTAGTTCAAGCAAAGTTTAAAGGAAAACCTAAGGGGCCCTGGACCCCTAAGAAGGTAAAAGATCAAGCGGGAAATGATGTGTTGGATTTACCATGTCACACTCATACGAAGAAGGATGAAGAGGGTAATCTGATTTATCCTAAACACACCACTCGGCAATGTCGACTCCTGATCCAGCAGTTCCGAGAGAAACAACCCAGTGAGAAGGAGAAAGAGTCGGACAAAGACGAGGATGAAGAGGAAGATGATGGTTATCCCAAAGTCAATTCCATCCTGATGAGTTTTGCTGATGTTGAGAGCAAGAGTCGATTGAAAGTTATCAACAGAGAAGTGAATATGGTTGCTCCGGCAACGACTACCACATACCTGAAATGGTCACAAACAACCATCACATTCGACCAGTCTGATCACTCGACGCGTATAGCCACTCCTGGGAGGCAAGCGTTGGTGGTCGATCCAGTGGTCGAAGGCACTCGACTGACCAAAGTGCTAATGGATGGTGGTAGCGGTTTGAATATCCTTTATGCTGAAACCTTGAAGGGGATGGGCATTCCGATGTCCAAGCTTAGTGAAAGCAATATGAGTTTTCATGGCGTTATCCCTGAAAAGAAAGCCGAATCACTCGGCCAGATCGCCCTTGACGTGGTTTTCGGTGATTCCAAGAATTACCGCAAGGAAAAGTTGACATTCGAAGTAGTAGATTTCCAGAGTGCTTATCATGCTATTCTGGGTAGGCCTGCTTATGCACGTTTTATGGCTCGGCCATGTTATGTGTATCTCAAGCTGAAGATGCCCGGCCCCAGAGGAGTGATCACAGTCACTGGTAATCGGCAGAAGGCAAAAGAATGCTTCCAGAAGGGTTCTAAAATTGCCGATGCACAAATGGCAGCAGTTGAATTCCAAGAATATCAGAAGAATGCATATCCGAGTGATTTGCTCCGAGCTAAGAAGACCGCCGCCGATTCTACATTTCAGTCGTCTGGAGAAATGAAGCCGATTCATATCCACCCGACTGATCCCAATGCTGCACCGACTCATATCCCAACGACACTCGATAGCAAATAGGAAGAAGCGCTCATCCAGTTCCTCCGTGAGAACTGGGACATCTTTGCATGGAAACCTTCCGACATGCCGGGTGTACCCAGAGAACTGGCTGAGCACCGTTTGCGTGTCGATCCAAAGGCAAAACCTGTCAAAGAGCATCTTTGGCAGTCCGCCGTGAAGAAGAGAAAAGCAATTGGCGAGGAAGTGGCTCGGCTCCTAGCAGCAGAGTTCATCCGAGAGATCTACCACTCCGAGTGGCTTGCCAATGTGGTCATGGTCCCTGAGAATGACGATTCACTTCGTGTGTGCATCAATTTCAAGCATATCAGTCGGGCCTGCCCAAAAGATCATTTTCCTCTCCCCCGCATCGATCAGATTGTCGACTCGACTGCGGGGTGCGAGCGCTTGTCTTTTCTAGATGCATATTCCGGGTATCATCAGATCCGACTGTATGGTCCCGATGAAATAAAAACAGCTTTCATCACCCCATTCGGGTGCTTTTGTTATGTCACCATGTCATTTGGTCTCAAAAATGCTGGCGCCACATTCATGAGGATGATTCAAAAGTGCCTGCTCACTCAAATCAGTCGGAATGTGGAAGCATACATGGATGACAATGTGGTCAAGTCGCGTAAGGGTTCCGACCTACTGACCGACCTCGCAAAAAACTTTGCCAACATGAGAAGGTATGATATCAAGCTTAATCCGTCGAAGTGCACATTTGGAGTCCCGGGTGGAAAACTACTCGGTTTCCTCGTTTCCGAACAAGGGATCGACGCGAACCCGGTGAAAGTCGATGCCATCCTCCGAATGAAACGCCATGTGCGTGTGCATGACGTTCAGAAGCTTACTGGTTGTTTGGCCGCCTTGAGTCGATTCATTTCTCGTCTCGGTGAAAAGGCCTTACCTCTTTACCGATTGATGAAGAAATCTGATAAGTTCAAGTGGACTGATGAAGCTGACGCAGCGTTTGCAGAGCTCAAAGCCCTGCTTTCCACCCAGCCGGTGCTTGCTGCACCAATCAGCAAAGAGCCTTTACTGCTTTACATTGCAGCCACTGGACAAGTTGTCAGTACAGTACTCACAGTCGAGCGGGAAGAAGATGGAAAAGCCTATAAAGTTCAGCGCCCAGTGTATTATCTTTCTGAAGTTTTGACTCCATCAGAGATATCCGCATTGTCAGAAGCTTGTTTATGGAATTTACATGACCATGAAGAAGGTTGCACATTATTTCTCTGATCACTCCATTACAGTCGTCAGCGATGCACCATCGTCTAAAATTCTGAATAACAGAGATGCAATTGGTCGAGTGGCAAAATGGGCGATTGAACTCCTTCCATTGGATATCAAGTTTGAGGCAAAGAAAGCTATCAAGTCCCAAGCAATTGCAGATTTCCTTGCCGAGTGGATTGAGCAGCAACTGCCGACTCAAGTTCACTCGGAGCATTGGACCATGTTCTTCGATGGATCCAAGATGCTGAATGGTTCCGGTGCTGGGGTAGTTATTGGGATCCCCCCGTGGAGACAAGCTCAGCTACGTTCTCCAGAATCATTTTGATTCCTCCAACAATGAAGCTGAATATGAAGCACTTTTATATGGGTTGCTTATGGCCATTTCACTCGGCGTCTGTCGCCTCATGGTCTATGGCGACTCGGATTTGGTGGTTAATCAAGTAATGAAAGAGTGGGATGTCAGGAGCCCAGCTATGACTCGTTATTGCAACGCGGTAAGAAAGTTGGAAAAGAAGTTTGAGGGGTTGGAGCTTCATCATATACCCCGACTGAAAAATCAAGCTGCAGATGAATTGGCAAAGATAGGATCCAAGAGAGAGACCATTCCCAGCAATGTGTTTTTGGAACATATTCACTCGCCTTCAGTTCAGGAAGATCCTTTCACTGAAGAGCCCCCACAGCCTAAGAGTGCCACAGATCCGACTGAAGTCGAAGTCCCAGCCGTGGTCGACTTGATCATGGAGGTTTTGGTCATCACTCCCGACTGGACAGTGCCTTACATTGCATACATTCTTAAAAAAGAACTCCCGGAGGATGAAGAAGAGGCTCGACAGATCGTCCGACGATCCAAAGCCTTTACTGTGATAAGAGGATAGTTGTTCAGAGAAAGTGTAATTGGAGTCAGCCAGAAATTACCAGTACTAGCAGCAGACAGTTGCCAAAGGGGAATAACTAAAAACTCTTGCCCGATCTCTATCCACTATTACCAGTAGACACTAGACAGTAACAATCGCTTGCCCTCTTTTGCATTCATCGCCTCATCTTTCATCACTAAGCAAACAACTTTTTAAACCAGGCATCAAAAGTTCAAAACACATCAGAACATTAATGCAAATGATACCAAGATCAAAGTCTACATGCTACATTTAACTAGAGGGCAATAGCAGCTCCGCGAGATGCGGATCTCCACCCGCCAGCGCCTGACCTTAGCGTCGGGGTGGTCCGCTCCGGTGCCGGCCGGATCTGGATCACGATTTTCTTGCCTCCGTGCAAATGACGGAGGTGAGGACTCCTCGACGGCCGAGACCTCCGAGGCATCGCGCCGGCGTAAGACTGACGAGGAGCTGGCCGCCGAGTTGTGGGCCGACATTGGGTATCCTACATCAGCCTCACGAGTATGGGAGAGACCGTCTTCTAGGCGAGGATCTGCTCAGAAGGATTGTGCACAAGAGGTAAACGGTTCTTCGACCTCGCCGGCAATTCATTCGCGGGGGTCGTCGCCGGCTGCATGCCAGCTCGTGAGGGCTCCGGCTATATCTAGGCCTCTGGTACGGCCCTGGATCGGACCTCTCCCTGCCCCCAGAGTCTCTCCCTCTCGTACTCTGGGAGATGCCATGCCCTCGGCCGGCTTGGCGAGGACGGCGGTGATCACGCCGACGGCGCCTCCGATGTTTCGTGCGACGGGCATTTCGCCGGACGAGTCGGGGTGGTCGATGGGCCTGGGCCCTCACCCAATCTCAGGTGCGTCACATCTGAACCGTTCTTTACGCATGGTTAATCTCAACCGTTGGTTGTTTCATATGTGGAACAGGGACACTCCTCGCAGAAACCCTAATCTTCCTCGATCCTTCATGGCTGCCGTCTGCTCGGGGATGGGTCGCGACGCGTCCGCGCCGCCGGGCTCTGGGCAGGTCCGACCTGCAGCCGCCGCGCCGATGCCCTCGGACGCCTCCTCGTCTGGTGGCACCCCTGGCTTCGCACCTGGGGTGTTCCCCCCGGTGATCCCTTCTTCCTCCGCTCAAAGTGTCATGCCGAACCTTCCCCAACAGACTCCAGCACCGGGGCAGCAGCAACAACAGATGTATCAAATGCCGCAGCAGTTCTTTCAGCAGCAACCGATGTATCATGCGCCGCCGGGGTACATGCAGCAAATGGCGCCGGTGTACTCATATCAACTAGCCGGCCCTTTCTTGCAACAGAGCCATGGTCACCCCACTGCTGTCCAGCCAATGGCCTTTAACGCTGGTCTGGCAAACTCGGCGGCCGGAGTTCAGACAGGGAATATCCGTCCTAGGAAACCGAAGGGAGGAAAAGGAAATCGGCCTAAGAACTATGCGGGAAACACCCCGATCATCGCTGCTCCACTCACCTTGCCCTATCATGGCGTACAAGGTGCTCCGGCTTTTGTCTCGGGGCCTCTTGTGACTGCTGCTCCTCTTATGGCACCGGCTCAACAACAACATGATGTGGCTCAGGTGGCACCTGCTCCCGGGGTGAACACGGTAATGACCAAGTTATGGTGTACCAAGTGTCAGTCGGCCGGACATGTGGCTTTAGATTGTGAAACACAGCAATATTGTTTCATCTGTAACAAGGCGAACCATCCGATGACTACTCGGCGGTGTCCAGCTCTCAAGATGCCGAAGCCGGCGGCGATGCTATGGGACTGAGAGCATGGCCTTCTTTCAGATGCCTGACAATGTTTGCAGGGCAGACCTCGCACCACAATCCTCCCCAACGGCTCTTGTTTCGATCTCGGGAGGCTCTATCTCTTCGAGCATTGTGGAGGCGGAGGTTGCTAAGATCGCTCAATATCAGCAACAGTGGACGTGGGAGGCTATCCCTCATGGCCAGAATGCTTTTATCATGTCTTTTCCCAGTGACGAGGTGCTCCTGAGAGTTACTGGTTTCACGGTCTTCATCAATTCGCATAAAGTCACTTTGGAGTTCAAGGCTTGTCATTCCGAGGAGATTCCGAATCGTTTTGAGCTTATTCCAGTTTGGGTGCATGTACACGGAGTTCCTCACGCTCTCCGACATTTCTTGGGTCTCTGGGCAGTTGGCTCTGTTATTGGCGCCACTCTTGACGTCGACCTCCTTTGCTTGCGCCGCCGTGGTATTGTGAGGATTCAGGTTGGCGTGCTTAATCTTGATGCTTTTAAGATGAGCCCTGTCAACTCCCTCTCGTCGGATGTGGTTGTTCAGAAGAAGGGCTATGAATTCCGGTACACTCTGGAAGATGATGATTTCCGTGTGGACGCTGATTTTGTGCCTCGCGTTTGGGAGCATGGCGATGATACGGAAGGGGACAAGGAGCAGGATCGAGAGGACACTTCAAGGGCTGATGACAAGAGCAAGAGGCCGAAAGCGTCTTCGTCGTCAGCTAACACGGCGGCATCATCTTCCTTGGGAGGAGTGGTTCCGATGCAAATCACCTCTTCCACGACCGTTCCTGCCAGTACACATCCATGCTTGGCATCGCAGCCTTTGTCGGGGGACCCGCCAGCGGCAACGGAGCTCGTGCCGCCCCAGAACCCTCCCTCGCTTGCCAGCTCTGCACCGCCTCCACCACCTCAACCGGATGCTTCGCCCATGTCAGCTATTCGGACATGGGTTGATGGGCCTGCGGCGCCCTTGGCGATGGGATCACCGTTGGAGGCTGCTTTGGAGCATCTAACGACACCGACATCGGCTTCTTCTGGTCGTCGGGGTGTGATTTTCTCCCCGGCGGTGCGTGCAGATCATGACATGGCCTTGGCGACGCTTCGGGTGCTGTCTCCTACGCCGCCGTCGCAGTACGAGGAGGCTGCTCCTACGAACGCTGTCATGGAGGATGAGCTGCAGCTTTCATGGTCTCCCGCAGCGTCGACGGGGCCGACGCTGTCTCCTGCGTCGCCGCTGCGGGATGAGGAGGCTGCTCCTTGTATCGCTGTTATGGAGGATGAGCTGCAGCGTTCTAGGTCTCCCGCTGCTACGCCGGAGCCATCTACACCACCTTTATGGCCCTCGGGGATGCGGGTTGCTTTGGAGTTTACTACTTCACCGCCTAGACGTAGCGGCCGCCATGTTGTTGGGGCTGATGGGGCCTCTGCCACTGATGAGGATTCCATGCAGAGGGCCATGCGTAGAACGGCATCGCGGAACCTCGACTTTGATGGTACGTCTCCTTGCAAATCATTTCTATCTTTTGATAAAGCCAAAATGTCTTCAAATATTGCTAGCCTTGGTATTTCATTAGGTAGAAATGATGCAGTAGTTGATTTCTCAGTTAAAACTCTTAAGGAAATGGAGTTCGACCGGCTTACGGTTGCTCCTAGAACGCTTCTGACGGTGGATCCACTAGTATCAGATGAGGAGGATGAGGAGTCCGATGCCAACCATGAAGGCAGACACCTCTCTCATCTGGTCAATGATACTATAGAGGTAGACTTTGAAGATACCATGCGTGATACGATGCTTTGTGAGCTCGTTGCATCGGTACGTAAGAACAAGTCTAACTCTAGTAGTAAAAAGGGTCACCCTAAGAAGAAGACCAAAGTATCCAAACGTAATAAAGTTTCTCCATGAAAGGAATGTTTTGGAATAGCAGAGGTCTTGGTGACTTGGCTAAGTACAAACATATTTCCGATTGTGTTAGGGATCATGCCCTCGACTTCGTGGCAATCTCTAAGTGTAGTAAGCGTGACTTTCCAACGCGTGATTTGGACCATTTTTCATGTGGCAAAGATTACGAATGGCATATCCTGCTGCCTTCAGGGAGGTCCGGAGGTATTCTTTTAGGAATACACTCCACTTACTTGGAACTTCTTTCAACTTCAAAGGGGGAGTATCATATTAAATTCCACCTTAGAAACAAATCCGATAATTTCATTTGGAGCTTGGTTGCCGTATATGGTGCTGCTCAAGATGAATTTAAAGCGGCCTTCCTCAAAGAACTTGTCAATACCTGCAGAGAAAATCCTCACCCCATGCTACTTGGGGGGACTTCAATATTTTCCGATACCAGCAGGATAAAAACAATGATAGGTTCGACACTCGATGGCCGTTTCTTTTTAATGCTGTCATTGACAGTCTTGATTTGCGGGAACTCTCTCTCTCGGGGCGCCAATTTACCTGGGCCAATAATAGATCTATCCCGACGTTCGAAAAACTTGATCGGGTGCTAGTCACCACAGACTGGGAATTTAAATATCCATTAGCATCAGTGCGGGCTTTGGAGAGAATTGAGGCCTTATCGGATCATGCTCCATTGCTTACTGATTTTGGTCAAGCAGCACCCACTTCGAACCGCCATCAGTTTAAATTTGAACTGGGGTGGCTCACTAGAGAGGGTTTCCCTGAATTGGTTAAAAAGGTGTGGCAACGCCCAACACGGGGTGATACACCAATTCAACGTTGGAATAATCGCATTCGTGCGTTGCGCCAATTCCTCCGCGGATGGGCTAAACACACCGCTAGGATTTATAAGAAAGAGAAGTTGCGACTATCTGTCTTGATCGACTCCTTAGATAAGATCGCGGAAGTGAGGCTTCTATCTGCGGCTGAGATTGAGCAAAAAGGTCATCTCAATGAGCAGCTAGCCCGTCTCTTACGCGAAGAGGAAATCAAATGGTACCAACGGTGCAAGAGCGACTCGTTGGTACTTGGGGATGATAACACGAAGTACTTTCAAATGTTAGCCAATGGCAGACATAGAAAGAAACGAATATTCACCCTTGATCAGGATGAGGGTCGCATTGAGGGGGACGCTCCGCTCAAGGACTTTATTACAAAATACTATAAAGACTTGTTTGGTCCTTCCTCGGAAACTATGCTGGAGATGGATGAGTCTATTTGTCATGACATCCAGCAAGTTTCCACTGCGGAAAATGAATTCCTAACCTCTGCTTTCACTGAGGAGGAAATACGGACTGCGATTTTTCAAATGAAACACAACAAATCTCTGGGACCGGACGGTTTTCCGGCGGAGTTTTATCAATTTTTTTGGGATATGTTAAAGTCTGACCTGGTTCAATTGTTTAATGAACTGCATGCTCATAGACTAGACATCTCCAGACTCAATTTTGGTGAAATTATCCTTTTACCAAAGATAAAGGATGCCAATCGGATTCAACAATATAGACCGATTTGCTTATTAAACGTGAGCTTTAAAATTTTCACCAAGGTCGCGACTAACCGGCTGAATGGGGTCGCAGACCATGTAGTCAAACCAACACAAACAACTTTCATGCAAGGACGGAACATCTTAGACGGTGTTGCTGTCCTACATGAAACTGTTCATGAGCTCCACCGTAAAAAGTTGAATGGGGTCATCTTTAAGATTGACTTCGAGAAAGCTTATGATAAGGTGAAGTGGCCTTTTTTGCTTCAAACTCTTCGTATGAAAGGGTTTTCCGATACTTGGTGCCGATGGGTTGAGAACTTTGTGTCTGGAGGTAGCGTGGCTATCAAGGTGAACGATGACGTAGGCAATTATTTCCAGACTAGGAAGGGGCTACGCCAAGGCGACCCCGCATCACCTATCCTTTTCAACATCGTGGCTGATATGCTAGTTACTCTCATTGAGAGGGCCAAGCTAGCTGGTCAAATCACCAGGGTCATTCCTCATCTAGTAGAAGGAGGCCTATCAATCTTACAGTATGCGGATGACACCATTTTGTTTTTGAATCACGACCTACAAAAGGCTAGAAACCTCAAATTGTTATTATGTGCTTTTGAGGATCTTTCTGGCCTTAAGATAAACTTTCATAAGAGTGAACTTTTCTGCTTTGGCGAAGCCGCAGAGACTTCACAAGAATATGCTGATATTTTTGGATGCCAACTAGGCCAATTTCTGATTCGATATCTAGGTATTCCTATTCATTATCGGCGTTTGACAATCGCTGAATGGAAACATGTTGAAGAGAGACTGGAGAAACGGTTGGCGAGCTGGAAGGCCAAACTCTTGTCCTATGGGGGCCGACTAGTTCTGATCAACTCGGTTCTTACCAACATGGTCCTTTACATGCTATCTTTTTTTATCTGCCAAAAGGTGTTCTCCAACGCCTTGATTATTTTAGATCAAGGTTTTTTTGGCAGAGTGACAATGAAAAAAGAAATATCGCTTGGCTAGGTGGAATATATTATGTCGTCCTAAAAGCCAAGGGGGACTCGGAATCCAGGATCTTGAGATCAAAAACATTGCATTGCTCAGCAAATGGGTATACAGATTACTCATTGAGGATGGTGTTTGGCAGGAGATCATTCGTAATAAATACGTTGGGTCCAAAGCAATCTCTCAGGTCTACTGGAAACCAGGTGACTCTCATTTTTGGAGTGGGGTTATGAAAGCTAAAGAATTCTTTTTCCAATTTGGCACTTTCTCGGTTAGGGACGGCTCCCAGATTCGATTCTGGGAAGACACCTGGCTCGGGACTACTCCTCTAAATGTGCAATACCCAAGCTTATATCGGATAGTTAGACATAAGTTTGTCACGATTAAGCAGGTATTGGGACAAGAACACCCGGATATTTCTTTTCGCAAAACGATTTCTGGACCTCGTCTGACTGCATGGAACGATTTGCTGACTCGTTTGGGAGCTGTCCAACTGTCGGCTGAATCGGACATCTTTAAATGAAACCTGCATCTGAATGGAAGATTTTCGGTTAAATCCATGTATGATGCATTGGTTCATAACGAGGTTCCATCTGATAATAGAAAATTGTGGAAGCTTAAGATTCCTCTAAAAGTGAAAATTTTCCTATGGTTTCTCAACAAAGGAGTTATCTTAACTAGGGACAATCTAGCTCGACGAAACTGGCAAGGCTGCAAAAAATGTGTTTTCTGCAATCATAATGAATCCATTAAACACCTATTTTTTGATTGCAAGTTTGCTAGATCGGTATGGGCAATAGTCCAAATTGCTTCGAATCTATATCCTCCATGCAGCGTACGGAATATGTTCGTCAAATGGTTGAGGGGAATAGATAAACAATTGTCTAAGCACATTCTTGCGGGGGCGGCTGCCTTATGTTGGGCGTTGTGGCTCACCAGGAATGATATTGTTTTTAATCATAAAAGTGTTTCATCTCCTATGCAGGTAATTCATATATGCTTGCGATGGCTCCGTATGTGGTCTATCCTGCAGAGGCCGGAGGACAGAGACCTTTTTATGATGGCTTCTACCCGGTTGGAGTGCTCGGCCAGGGACATTTTTTACCCCCATGGATGGCGGTGTGACCTTCGGATTGGACCGGCATCACCTTAGGCCTCTTTTATCTTTTTTCGCTACTGCTGGCGTTTTTTGCCTTTTTTTTTGACTTCTAGTACTTTGAAACTTTGGCTGTGTGCATCTAGCTATGCAGAGGCCGGGTGATCTTTGATGCGGTTGTATCAACTCGATATTTCAATTCAATGAAAAGCCCTTTATCGAAAAAGTCATGCCAAGATATCCAGATTACAGTTCACAGTTGACTGCCTGGACAATACAATTCCTGTAAAATCGATAAGGTGCAGGTGCCTTTTAAACATCATAAGACGCGCGGAAGTCTGACACGAATGGACATGACTAGCAAGTTCTCATCATAGACAAAAAAAGACGACTAGCTCTAAAATTTTGCTCATCTTGAGACCCTCCTCTCTTTGATATCAGTCATGCCCGCTCCAGTTAGCTGCGACGCCTGAAAACAGAAGAATGCTGCGAAACAAACAAAGATCAGTTAGCCACGTCAAGAGTTCTTCTAAATTTGCATAGCAATATAGCACACAGTATCAAAACGATGACTGCCCCAAGAAGAAAATCATTGTTCAAGATATCACAAGGTACCTTGCAGTTGATAGCATTGACACGGTAAACAGTATGGTTACAGCTTTGCTCAAGCGGTAGATGAGGACGAGTTCAGTGGTAAGTCTAGTCATACTGCATTTGTAAGCAGGAATCACAGATGTCATTCTAAAAGCAGTGTAATGCATCACAATTAAGCTTCTGAACTTTAAGGCTATTACGCACCTGTTTCCTAGAGAGCCAGTCTGCTGGATGGTGGTATTTGCAGTTCATCTGAAACCTACAGGAGCCATGCCTCATGTAGTTGAAACACCGAGGTTCACCTGGCTTTTCAGGATACATGATTTGTTCTTGTGTCTGCACAGCATTCTCTCGCCTTGTGAAATTATCACATGCCAAGTCAGTCCTGTGGCCAAATGCTCCCTGAAATAGCAAAGATCCATGAGCGACAGATGTAAAAAATGAGAAAAAGATGAGCATCCATTTTGTTTCCATTGGGTGACATGACATAGTCCTATTTATGAAAAATGAACAAAATCAACCAGATAGCTATGCTACTGTAGAAATGAAAGGTCCAAGCGTTGCACTTGAGGTTGTAGATAAAATATATTCTTTGCTACTACACAGATAACCAATATTTTAGCATCCCTAGCACTCCATAGTCCATGGATAGTACAATCATTATTTCCCAGCGAGCATTTTATAGTGAATACTTCAAAGATCCGCGGTCCAGGGCAATAGGAACAAAAAAGGTTCAAAATAGACTTCATTCATACAAGGAGGTAGTACATTGCACGGCAAAAGTGTCTCATGTACACACAAGCAGAGCAAACATACTCACAGCAAACTGGACAAGAATTCTGAACACGCTGAAGTCATATAGTTTCTATTTGCATACACGTCAACGCAAGTAAAGATCTCTATCAGCTAATAATGTAGTACATTGCACGGCAAAAGTGTCTCATGTACACACAAGCAGAGCAAACATACTCACAGCAAACTGGACAAGAATTCTGAACACGCAGAAGTCATATAGTTTCTATTTGCATACATGTCAATGCAAGTAAAGATCTCTATCAGCTAATAATGTACAACAGGGACCAGCCAGGCAAAAGGGAACAAGTGGAAACTAGTTATGACTGAATCAATAGTGTTTACTTGAACATCAACAATGATAATGACATACCTCTAGTTGAACATATATCTTTGGGATGATGAAATTCACATGCTGACCCAAACTGACATTTCCCAGTTTTCATATAGAATGGGCATTCTGGCATGCCATGTGTTTCAGGTTCAATCTGATCAGAGTGAGCTGGACCTGAGGGTTTCCACGCAACTGGAAGTCCATCTCTTGGATGGTGAAATATACACGCAGACATAAATTTACATTTCCCAAATTGCAGGTAGTACCGGCAGTTTGGCTGACCAGGTCTCTCAGGATACTGCTCTTGCTGGGGCACATTATCTTCTACTGCAATTCTGGTAGATTGATGATGTTCATCAGTGGCAACAGATTTTTTTACATTCGTTGGGCTCTGCATGGTATGAGTCAAATCCTTTGGGTGATTAAACCTACATTGTGCCCCAAATTTACAGAACCTGTTTTTCATATAGAAGGGGCAATCTGGTTCCCCAGGTATCTCGGGATATTCTGTCTGTTCCCCTCCCAGTGATGGTACTTCCGGATGGTATCTAGTTGGGTATTTGTCTTTTGAGTGGTGGTATTTGCATGCTGATGCAAATTTACAATCACCGAACCTCATAAGGAAGGGGCATTCTGGTCTGCCAGGCCTCTCAGAGTAATCCACATGCTCCTGCTTGCACAAAGGCCCATATGAACTATGCACAGGCTCCTGCTTGCACAAAGGCCCATCTGAACTATCTGCTAAACAGCAACCATCACTATCATGTGAAGTAGATGACCAATATGAATCCTACATAAAGCAGATAGGATAAGAAATTATCAGAAAGGCGTAGACCAGTCACTAGTCTAGGAAAAGTACACAGTACGATGTCGCAATAGTAGCAATATGCAAGTGATATGTGCAAATACAAATCTAAACATCGCATATAATATACAGAAGGTACAACATGTACCTTTTTCACCTTTCTTTCTGTACTAGGCACTACTTTTTGGGGAGGTAAAAGCATTCTTAATATGTTTGGTGGCAGGACCTCTGAGCTAGACGACGTGTCATTTAAGGTTGCATGGTCAAAAGGATTCTTTGAGTATGACGTTTCATCCAAGGTTGCATGGTCAGAAGACTTCTTTGAGTATGATGTGTCATCCAAGGTTGCATCATCAGAAGATTTCTTCAAGTGTGATATGTCATCTAATGTTGTATGGTCAAGATTTCTCCAATTGCAAAGCATTATCCTCCCACCCTGTTGGTGCATTGAACTGAGCATCAATGACATGCTCTAGATGGTTAAAATGACAGTGTTTGCCATATCTGCAAGCACCATTCCACATATAGTAGGTGCAATTTCTTGCTCTCTAAAAACTAGACAAAACTTCAGTTTCTGCATTTTCCAATATAAATCACAAGTAGACAATACTACGGCTAGTTGGCTGACAACTAATAGCCATTCAAGTTAAATGTTTCTAAAAGTTCAATGATTGGCATGGCATGGACTAGAGATATGGACCCCTCAAAATGCGAAGGACAAAGATTGGCAAAGGCTCAAGACTCTTCATTTTCATTTTAGTGATCCAAGATCATATTGAGTCCATAGGAAAGCCAATACAATTAAAAGGGATGAGGTGTTGCTTAATGGTCTACTTGCTCAAAGTGCTTAGTGATATTGCTCCAAAACCCTCAACCACTTTCTCATTTCCACATTTCTCCAAAACCTGAAGTCAAACTCGGCCCCACCGATTTGATCTATCCGGCGCCACCGAGTTCACTTACATAGCCATAGCCAAAAACCCTAATCGATTCGGTCTCACTGATACGGCTCTCGATCCCATTGAGATGGCTTTGCAAACTCTCTGTTTCCCTTCATAACATTTCGGTCTCATCGAAATGAGCGATCGGTCCCACCGAGTTCGCATTGCAAACTCTCTGTTTCCTTTTTGTAACATTTCGGTCTCAGCGAAGTGAGCGATCGGTCCCATCGAGTTTGCTTGACCATGTCTTTGTTTGCTTATTGCTGAAATCGGTCTCACGAGTTCATGCGATCGGTCTCACCGAGATGAGGTTTTGCCCTAGACCTAGCACATCGGTCCCACCGAGTTGATCCCATCGGTCCCACCGAGATTCCTAACGTTCACATTTTAAACTAAATTGGTCTCATCGAGTTTCTCTATTCGGTCTGACCGAGTTGGGTAAAAAGTGTGTAACAGTTAGATTTTGTGTGGAGGCTATATATACCCCTCCACCCCTTCTCCGTTTGAGAGAGGGCCATCATAACATGCCTACACTTCCACTACTCGTTTTCTGAGAGAGAACCACCTACTCATGTGTTGAGACCAAGACATTCCAATCCAACCACAAGAATCTTGATCTCTAGCCTTCCCCAAGTTGCTTTCCACTCACCATAGCCAAATCTGTGTGAGAGAGTTGAGTGTTGGGGAGACTATCATTTGAAGCACAAGAGCAAGGAGTTCATCATCAACACACCATCTATTACCTTTTGGAGAGTGGTGTCTCCTAGATTGGTTAGGTGTCACTTGGGAGCCTCCGTCAATATTGTGGAGTTGAACCAAGGAGTTTGTAAGGGCAAGGAGATCGCCTACTTCGTGAAGATCTATCCAAGTGAGGCAAGTCCTTCATAGGCGATGGCCATGGTGGGGATATACAAAGTTGCTTCTTCGTGGACCCTTCCTGGGTGGAGCCTTCAGTGGACTCGCGCAACCGTTACCCTTCGTGGATTGAAGTCTCCATCAACGTGGATGTATGATAGCACCACCTATCGGAACCACGCCAAAAATCTCCATGTCTACATTGTGTTTGCCTTCTCCAAACCCTCCCCTTTTATCTTCATATGCAATATTTTACTTTCCGCTGCTACACTCTTAGAATTGCATGTGTAGGTTGATTGCTTGACTTGTGCTAAGTTGCAAAATCTGCCAAGACTTAAAATTGAGAAAATGCTAGATTTTTATTTGGTCAAGTAGTTTAATCACCCACCTCTAGACCTACTTTCGATTCTACAAGTGGTATTAGAGCTTTGGTCTTCATTTGCCTTGATTTCCATAGCTTTTGGTGATCATAGCCTTGGTTTCACAACCTAGGAGAGTATGGCATCTAGCGAGGGAAATTACCACCGTAGAGGTCCTTACTTTGATGGTACTAATTTTGCTAGTTGGAAGCATGAGATGAAAATGCATATCCTTGGACATAATCCCGTCATTTGGGCTATTGTGTGTATTGGTTTACAAGGTGAATTCTTCGATGGAAGAGAACCAAATCGTGAAGCAACTGTGGAAGAATTGAAGATGTTGCAATACAATGCACAAGCTTGCGATATAATCTTCAATGGATTGTGCCCCGAAGAATTCAACAAAATCAGCCGTCTTGAGAATGCGAAGAAAATTTGGGATACTTTGGTTGATATATGCACAAAGGTACCAAGTCCGTCAAGGAATCCAAATTGGATGTGCTTCAAAGTCAACTTGACAAGCTCAAAATGAAGGATGGTGAGGAGTCGCTGAAATGTACTCTAGGCTTGCTCTCATCACAAATGAGATTGCCGGCTTAGGAAGTGACGAGATAACCGACAGATTCATCATCGAGAAGATCCTAAGAGCCTTGGATGAAAAATATGATACCGTGTGCACTTTGATCCAAATGATACTCAAAGATCTCAAGCCAACGAAAGTCATTGGAAGAATTGTTGCTTATGAGATGTCACTCAAAGATAAAGAAGAGCTTCACAACAAGTCTAGTGGTGCTTATAAAGCTTCATGTGATGATCTTGCCACATCAAGTAAAAACAATTCTTCAGTGAAGAATTGAGCTTAATGGTGAAGAACTTCAACAAATTCTACAAGAGTAGAAGCAAAGAGAGAAGCTCCAAGTCAAGGTCCTACCGTGACAAAAAGATCTTCTAGCCGTGATCGAAATTGCTACAATTGTGGAAGACCCAGATACTACTCCAATGAGTGTACGGCTCCCTACAAAAGAAAAGAGGACTCACCTAAAAGGAGAAGTAGAAGAGATGAATCACCTCCAAGAGAGAGAAGGACTAGAGATGATCGTTATGAACGAAGACCCTCTCGCAGAAGCAAGGATTCGGAAAGGAAGGACAAGTCATCAAGGAGCTACACAAAACGAAGACATCAAGCTCATGTTCGTGAATGGGTATCCGGTTCCGACTCCGACAATCACTCCGAGAGAAGTTATCACTCCGACTCCGAATGTACTCAAGATGAAGGTGTTGCCGGTCTTGCACTTGTGTCAACCAACTCCTACGACATATTTGACTCACCAAATGAAGGAATTGGAGATGCTTCATGGCTAAAGGCCCTAAGGTATCACACCCCAAGTATATTGATTTCAATAGTGATGAAGATGATTTGCTAGGTGATGATGATTTGCTTGTTGACAATGCTAGTGGTGAAAACTATGATGAAATTGCTATTAATCATGCTAATCAAGATGAAACGAATGACAATGATAAGAAGGAGATTGAGTGTCTAACTAAAGAACTAAACACTCTTAAGTTAAATCATGAAACTACTTTAAAGGATCATCGAGAACTTTTAAAAACTAATGAGAAGCTACGCTTTGAAAAGTTCAATTTAGAGCAAGAGCATGGGTTCTTAAAAGAAATCAATGATGATCCTCGGAAGAAAAGTTCTTCTTACATTGCCAAGCGTTTACTCTTGTCTACTTACATGCCACAAGTAAAATCTAGCAACAAGAGTAAGAAAGATTCTTCTTCTAGTAGTAACAATAATCATGCTAAATCCAATATTGTTGCTTCTAGTAGTTCTCTTGATTCCACTAATGATTCTCTTTGCCAAGTTACACTTGAGCAAGAAAGCAACTTATTGAAGGGAATTATAGAGAAAGGTGTTTACAAGAGCTTTGTCGGAAGTAAGCAATTTGAGGAAATTGTACGCAAGCAATGAAGGCACCAGAAGAATCAAGGTGTTGCTTTTGAACGAAAGTTCAATGCCAATGGAGTTGAGTGGGAAGAAGATCAATACCCCAAGACGAAGTTTGTTCCTCAATAAGAGAAGTATAACCCTACTTCCTCAAGGGAACACAAGCTCAAGATGATCTTCCACCACAAGATCACAAGCTAAAAGGCAAGGACCAGCTTCAAGAGGAGATTGATGCATTTGAAGAAGCTCCAAAGGCCTTGGTCAAGTGGGTTCCCAAGACTACATCAAGTTCTACTTCATCAAGTACTACTACAAATCTAAGGATTCCCATCAAGTTGATGTGGATCCCAGAGAAGAAGAACTAGAGAGTTCTTGAGGGTGACTCCGCCAACATACTTCACTCATATTCATATTGGCAAGGACAAGTGCAATCAACTTCCACATCTTGCACTAGTTCAAGGAGTCACAAACCCTCTTGTTAGTAAGTCAAGGGACAAGGTAACCAAATGCTTTCATGGACATCATCCTATGTGTACTTCACTCTATGTCTATGGATATCCTTATTTGTTCTTTGTGGGACTAACCCATGTAGGTATTGAAAGTGCAACTCACTTCAATGGATTGCTCCAAATTGTCTACATCAACATTGAGCATCCACATCTTCAACATCTACATGAAGTCATCATCAACAAAACCCAAGGTTAGTTTGTCCCTCTAAAAGGGGATATCACATCTAGGGGGGGCTTTACTCTAAGAATTGAGCTAAAGAAAGTATAATGGTGTGAACACAACAATGCTTTATGTAAAAGTGGTAACCCCACTTGTGCTTAAACGATGAGTATGACCTATGATCAAATGTTCTCATTTGACTCTAAGTCAATATACTCATATATAGATGACCTAGTCATCGCCAATTGCCTGATAGATGCTAGAGTGTTTGTGCATGCTTTGCCACATATTTCATTTGCTATCTTATTGTGCGAGCATGTTGGTTGCATAATTTTCTCCATTCGAGGACATCCATTTGTTGCTTTGATTGTTTGGTTTTTCTTTTTGCCAAATGGATGGACAAGAATGCCTAAGTACTCCCTCTAGCTATCTATTCTTTTCTGGTCTCAAACTCTATTCTTGCTACATCACAAAGTTTGAACAAGTTGAATTCAGACCCTCCGGGTGAGGAGACTCGGGGCCACCGATCCATCAAGGACTTAAACTTCCAAAACCTCTTAATGCATCTTGGTCAGACCGATTCACCATGCTCGGTCTCACCGAAATCATTAGGTTGATCTAGGTTTTCACCTTGGTGCAACTGATTAGAACAGTTCGGTCACACCGAGTTGCAGTAACTGCTCATAGTTTGCATCTCGGTGCCACCGAGTCATTCCACTCGGTCACACAGACAGTGACTGGGTATATATACTCCGCGGGTTGACTTTCGAAATTTCTTCAAACTCTCCACCGCGCCTACCCAGCTCTGCCGCCCCTCCAGGTCTCCGGATCGTCTCCTCGTCACCAGCGACCTCCTGCTACTGGTCTCCACCGCCGTCAACGGGAATCTCCACTGCTGTTGTCGCCGTAGCGAGTTTGTCGCCAAGTTAGGGTACGGAGTCGATCTCTTTGTGCTCTCTTTAACTCCGATTCTTGCAAAAAGATCAGTGCCAAGTTTCTTGCCACTATTGAAATTAATCTATCCACCGAAAACTTCGTCTAGATTAGATTTGATGCAAAAACTTAGGGTTAGGTTTCCGCCGAATTCATCTTGGACCAACCGATCTAAAAGTCTCAGTCTCACCGATTTGGCTCAGGGCATTGCACATACTACCCGGTCTGACCGAAGTGTACGAATCGGTGTGACCGAAACCACTAACTTTGTGAAACCCTAGTGATGCGGAGCATCCTTCGGTCATCCCCATGGACCTTCCGTCGCCTCACCAAGCACCAAGAGGACCCATGACTAGAGCACGAGCTCGAGCTCTCGAGACCGAGGTGACTTCTCTCCTTAGTAAAATATCATATGACCCTCTCGAGACATGGCTACTACCTCAATCCGGAATGTTGTGTGTGCTTAGGTACCAAGGAACCAACCTAGAAGAAGCTACAGCCCAAGATGGACATCAAGAGCAAGAGGAGGAGCTGCAGAGTCCAGAGTGGGCGGTACTACCGCTCAAGCCAAGCGGTACTACCGCTGAGCCGAGCCAAGCGGCACTACCGCCCGACATCCGTCCTACTTCCGCCGAACCCGACAAACTTCAGGAATCGACCGGCGCCAGAGCGGTACTACCGCCCCTCCAAGTGGTACTACCGCTGAAGCACCTCAAGCGGTACTACCGCCCATAGGACCGGTACTACCGCCCTGCCTGCGTGCAGTGTTCCGGGCCGAGGCCCATGTACTCGTTTCGCCCCCAACTTCCCCCTTTGAGGACCTAGACTATAAATAGACCGTCCCCTCATCCTTTCTAGGGTTAGCATTGGTTATAGCTCATATTTGTGTGAGAGCCTTGCTCATCCACTTGGATACTTCTCCTCGGAGTTCATGACCTCTTCGGAGAAGAACCCCCAAGAGGATTCAAGACCCCTTTCTAGGGAAGATCATCAAGACCTCCGTACGGAGAAGAACGGTTCCTTTGTATCCTTACCTTTGTTGACTTTGGATCTCGTGTATCTCGTTGTGTTCGGTGATCTAGCACTCGTGTGATTGATTCTATGTCGGTTTAGTGATTCTCTCTCGTTTTCCCCGTGTTTCCCCTTTGTGCTTCCCCGTGTTCTTCGTGATTCCCCGTAGGATCCACTCCAAACGTGAAAGATCGTCCACATAGGGTTTCGCCCTACATCACCTAGCATCTCGGAGTCACCGAACTGCATCTCGGTCTGACCAAAATCGCATGTTTAGACTCTGCAGCTGCTTCGGTGTCACCGAGTTGGGCAAACCGGTAGCTCCAAAATGCTTTCTGCAGAAAACTAAAGTTAAGTATTTGTGTTAACTTTTTGCCAAAATAGTTGTGCTTTGTGATGCTCATCTACTCTACCTATACCTATATATTCTTAGGGACAGTTTCAGAGATGTCAGACAACAGTAATAGTCAGAACAAGTTAGAGGAGCAGGCAAATCTTAGTAAGGGCACTAGTCCCTCCAACAGCAGCTATGATGAAGGTAGCAGAAGCACTCCAACCAATCTGCCTAAGGCCACTGTAAGGCAAAGGAATAAGAAAACCCCAGACTCAGAGGATGAGGATTTTGAAGTTGAGGAAGTAACCTCAAAGAAGAAAGTTGTTAAGAAGGAATTTGGTACCGCTACCTCCCCCAAGCCTGGCATGAGGAAGAAAGCTCCTGCCAAGAGAATTCCCATGTCCAAAGCCAGAGCCTCCACTCAGGAAACTATGGAGTTCACTCTTGAACCAAGAGAAGAAGAGGCTGCTGGAGGAAAGAAAAGGAAAGAAAGAGTCAAGAAGACTATGACCAGAGTCATTGGCAAGCCTTCTATGGTCAGGGATTCTGAAGAAGAGGAGGAGGAAGAGCCTGTTGCACCTCCTCCAAAGACCCAGAAGCTTATGGGGATGCTATCAAGTCTGGGGCTGCTCCATCTAAGCCCAAGACAGCCCCCAAGCATGCTGCTGCTCAAGCTTTAAAGCCATCTGCACCAAAGAGAGGCGCCAAGAATATCTCTGTTGTTGAGAAGAACAAGGCCCCGGTGCCAGAAGTTCAAGAAGAAGAAGAACATCAAGTGCTTAGAAAATTAAAGCCAAACATACCTGATCATGATGATAAGCATCCCATTGTAGGGAACATGAAGGACAGAAAGGATGCAGGTCTGAGACTATGGAGACAGTCTGATCCCTATGCTGTGAGGAGAAGGACTGTTGTTGACTACTGATTCCACACCAAGGAACATCAGGACTTTTATGAAATAGTCTTGTTGGAGAAGAAGCCTATATTCTGTGATATGAAGTGGGTTTACTGGGAATATATTGATCAGAATGCTGATTACTTCCCTGGAGTGCATGAGAGCTTCAGGATGAATGAAGTGGACAAATTTGTTGGGCATAAGCTGACAAAGTGGAATGATGAGATGATTATGCAATTCTACTCCACTGCACACTTCTAACCGGATGGCAAGATAGTCTGGATGACTGAAGGCACAAGATATCAGTCTACAATTGCTGAATGGGCCAAGTTGATCAATGCCCCTGCTGAACAAGAGAATGTGTTGCACATGAACACGTCACCGTGTACCCTCGACGCCGGGGGTGATGCACCGCAGCTCACGTCGAAGGAGACCCGTCCGGAAGCGCGGTACGCGGCGGCTATGGGCAGCCCTAGGTCGACCTGACCGCCCCTAGGGTCTCGAGGTTCACCGCCCTGCAACAAGAAGAACAGACGAAGAACGAGGAAGAAGAAGAACTAGGGTTAAGGAGAAAAAATAAAAGATAAAAAGTGGTAGATGATTTGTTCGATTGTGTGTTGTTCAATCGGCCGTCACCCCTTAGGTATATAAGAGGCGGCTGGACTTCCCGTGCAAGGAAAAGGCTTGGATTCACATCCAAAACCCTAGTCAAATCCGGATTGGGTTTGTCCAAACTTTCCAAAACTGTTCGGTTTAAACTGGCTGCACCTTGCGGGTAATTTATGTGGTAAACGACCTCGGATGGAAACGAGCCCCAAAGCAATCTTGACCGTTTCGACGATACGAACAACTTTCATGTTGAACATTTTCTGATCAGAAGTCATCTTGAGGGTCAAATCGGTCGCGCAAAACAGGCTATTCTCTGGCGCTACCCATCAGACATGCGTCTGGTGGGGCGCGCCACATCTTGCCTTGTGACAAGTCTGCACTCCGATTGCTCTAACTTTTGCATACAAACTCTGATCTGAACGAGTTTTATATTAAAATCAATCGTTTCGATGAGACGAAGACAATCTGTGTAGATCATTTTTCCATTTGACATCATCTTGGGGGCTTAATCAGCCAAACTGTACTTTGAATATAAGATCTTAGTACTTTGAGGATAATTTCGGCCTTCGAGATGAAATCGGACGGCGATGACCCAAACTTCAATGATGTTCACATCAAAAAGACGAAACTCTTTCATGTAAGGCGAAGTATCTAGTGAAAACATCCATTCAGCGAAAACTTGAAAACTATCATCGTGGGCCATCCGATTACAAATGTATGCTACAGATCAGAGGTGGGAATCCTACCAGCCACTTAACCACAGTTTTCCCGACAGCCCCCTATAAACAATAATCCTTCTTTTCTCCAGCCGCGGCGATTCAACAGCAAGTCGGCGATTGACTGCGGCGCCGCTAGTGACGGCGACTCGAAGGCCGCGACAGCGCCCCGACACGACCGCATCTCAGCAGTGACCACACATGCTGGTGGCGCGGCGCTCGCCCCACACAACGGCGACCCACGACCATGGTGGTGCCCTCGCCTGGAGGTAACCTCCGCGACCCGTGCTGCACCCACACGCGAGGGAGACCAAGCTGCCGCGGGGCTTCATCCATTCAACTGCAACCCGGCACTGCCTCCACACGAGGGAGACCGAGCGGCGGCAGTGCTGCATCCATTAGACAGCGACCTGGCAGCTTGCTTGCCCTTCAAAACTGCTAAATTGCTGATGTTTTGCTGTAACTGAATGAATGTAGATGTATAGATAAATCGTACTAGTTCTTTTGCTGCATGTGAATCAGTGTGGATCTACAAAGAAATATTTGAATGAATGTTGATGTACAAGAAGGATCTTTTCTGTCATTTCAGTGACATGGATAACACAAAAGGATTCAGAGTACTTGTGTACTGAATTTCGTGTGCTGATGTTATCTCTGTATATTTGTACTTCCACTGATGCCAAATATGTACGGGTGGTATTCAGAGAAAACTGAAATTCATGAGATAACATTCAGACAGCTAGAAGTGACAAGCCATGTATGTACTGGTGGTTAACATCCTCAGTCTTGCTAAATACATAGTTCACTAAGCCATCTGCTACAACCAACAGGAATCGGAATTAACCAGTTAACCTCTTGTGGCTTATTATCCCGTCTTATTGTAGGTAGTAAAAAATATTCAGAGATAAAATATTCAGTCAATGGAGTAAACTCGAGCGAACAACATGCCGTGAGAAACAAGATTCTTGCACTGCGAAACAAAACTCCACCATGGCCATTTTGATGAACTACAATATTCAGTAATACACTTGCTCTGAAATATGTCTAAACTTTCATCCAACATACACATTTGCACTAAATTATGTGTAAACTTTCATACAACATACACTTGCTTGTATTATGAAAATCTTGTCTTGCACAAATTCTTAGATTACATCATTGGAGCACCTAAGAAGATCAACATTGCATTCAAAATTTTTGTCTCTACATGACAATCTCGCACAACAAATCTGCTAAATTTTGTTGGAAGGGGTCGCGGTAGAATCAAGCTTCTAAGGAGCAACAACCCATTCTTCCGCTCGTGGAAATCCTTCAGCAAGGCGGATGCCTACATCGGCGCCGTTGGTAGGCTCGCCGGCTATCGCCGGACGCCGGATACCTCCGTAGCATCCACCCGGCGGCAGCGCCATTGGGGACGGTTGCGCCGTAGGTCATCTCTATGGGGGACGGCTCCGTCGTCTGTCGTTGCGGTGGGGAACGGCTCATCTCCGCCTTAGGTCATCGCGGTAGGGGAGGCCCTGTCGCCAGCCGTCACGGTGAGGGACTGCAGCAGCAGCGTGGTCCTCGCTATTGGGGAGGTGATAATGGATAAGGCGAAATTGTGGGAAGGGTTTCCTATCCTGTGAGTAAGACAGGGGGTTATATGAAAAATAGCCATAAGTGGCTGGTTAGCAAACCCACCTCTCATCTGTGCCATGAGTTAAAGATCCAATGGATCGGGTCAAAAGTTTTCAGATTTTCATCGAATAAACATTTTCACTAGATACTTCCCCTTCATGTAGATCACTTCTCCATTTGAGGCTATCTTAAATAAGTTCTTGACCGTGCCAAAATCTGGTGTCAACACATGCCCCCCTGTTTTTCAACAAAGCTTGTGTGTCGAAAAATAACTTGCACATACTTGCTTTAAGGACGATGTCAACACTCCATCGGCCATTTTGCATATTCTTAGGACGATAAGTTTATATCGGCCATTACTATGAGGTCCATGTAGAATTCACCCACCAAAGTATGTATAGCTGAAATAAACAAATAGCAATAAAATATTTCGGCCGCTTTGTATTAGCAACAAAAATGTAACTAACCAAATGTATAGTGATTTGGTAATACCCTCTCATGATATAGAAAATTATGTTGCATCCATGGATCAAAATAAATCCATGGAGGGTAATTGATCATACCTAGGTATGAATTCCATGTCAAAGGCATCAATGGCATGGTTGAAGAAAATGGATGATGTGCTAACCGAAGATTTTGATGTTGTGATGCACATCTTTGGCTTAATTGTTTGTTGCTTCCATCCTCCTCTTTCTTCACTTTTATTGTACTTGTTGCAATAGAAGCATGCACATCATTTTTGTTTTGATTGATCCTCTTGGGAACCCATGCCATGTTATTCTTTCTCAGCTCTTGTGCACTAAGTTTTTGTAATTTTTTCTTTTGCCAATACGATAAGCCGAGTAACTGCCCTGGCTGTGGTTTTGTTTGAACTAATGACAATTCTTGTTTTACCTTGTGCACTTTCAACTTCTTTTCTTCAGATTTGGCACTTTGATTCTCGACAATTGATTGCTTCATCTCATTGCCTTTAGTGGCCAATGTTAACACTTTAATTGGCTCTTTATCCTTTAAGATCAAATCTGAATTGGAACTCTTGCGACCATCTTTTTTAACTCGATATACTTGTTTGATCACCTCTTTCTTCTTTCTTGAGCTCCGGACCGATTCTTTCTTATTGAAACGGTCTTGAACATATGACTGCTCACTGAACGTTGATCTTCTTGGAGCTGCATAATAATGGTGAGATGGTCTAAAATATGATTGAGAATGTGCCACTGTATCATACCTGTCCCATGATGAATATCGATCTACATGAGTATAGGGAGGCATCCAAGACATTGGCATTGGCGATCCAAAGTAAGGATATGAACACGTTGCATTAAAATTCTCTTCTTGCCAATACTGATCCTTGGATTCGCGCCTAGGGAGTGATCTTAATGCTTTTGCATTACTCGGCCGATAAGCACCATTCTCTTCACTTTTCTTTTGATATTTATCTAATAATTATGCAAAAGTGACCTTGGATTTCTTGTGCTTGTGCTTATTGCTGCTTGTATCTCCTTTGGCTTTGCTTGCATCGATCTTTGGATTGCTTTGTTGCCCCCAGTCCTTGGCTTCTTCTTTGTATCTTTGATAGAACTCATGCCTTCAAGAATATTTTCATTGTGCTCTTGAACAACTTCTTTATTTGAAAACTTGATCCCATCATCTGCAGTTTTTACCTTCTCATCTTTAAAGGAAGTGTCTTGAAGCAGCCGATTCAAAAACTTTTTTCCATTAGGACCAATCAGAATAGACTGGTCATCCCTTGGTGTTTCAACAAATTTTAATCGTCCTTTATCAATGGCCGATTTAACTATTTGACGAAACATATTGCAATCCTCAAAATTATGCTTGGACGAATCATGCAACTTGCAATACATTCGTCCTTGGATTGATGGCTTCACATGGTGATCGAGAACTCTGATGTAATTATTTTTAGCAACAAATCAAATATTTGATCACACATGCTTGAATTGAAGGAAAACGTTTTATTCTCTAGCCGATCTTGCTGTGAGAACGACTTTGGAGTTAAGCAAATGAATAGTTCAGATTTTGCATTACCCCATTCGGATATGCATTGTGTTTTGCACTCTATCTCTGATGACTTTGAAAAGGAAATTATACTATCATCGGTTTTCTCAACAGAGTATAACATTGGCTTTAAATTTCTGAAATCAAAGTAGTTAGAACATACATGTCTCAATTGAGCCCATGCGTAAGCCAAGTATGAAGCAAGCAAAGATACCCAATTAGATATGAACTTTAAATAAAGCAAGGGGAAAAGCTTTGGTTGCAGTAATAAGTCACTATCGATCTCTTTAGATGGTACAATATATTGACCGATATGCTTTGTAACAATTTTATTGCTAACAAGTAAATTTTCCTTCATCATTGGTCTTTCGAAATTACTTATAAGATCGTTTTAATAGATGTATTAATAATAAAGTTGCGACCAAATCTGGTAATAGGTAAATCATTTGCTAGATATATCTCTTTGAATATGTTGGGAGAGCATGACAATGGTGTAATTTGAATGATACTTTGTTTCGCTTTTAGTTGGCTCCCCAACGCCTTAGCATCCTATTTTTCTTCGATAGATTCCGCAGATATCATATTTGATTCGGCTTTTTCAATAACCGAATTTTCTTTCTTACCTGAATCAATACTTTTATCTTTTTGAATTTCCAAGGCCTTTTGCTCTTGTCTAATTTTAGCCCACATCTCAGCTTGGCGAGATTTAAACTTTTTCATCTCGATTTCCATCCACTCCTCATGAGATTGCCCCCCCCAATACTTTGAGACTCTTCCGGCAATGAGGTGCCGAAACTTTGCAATTGTTTAGGGGGTACACTGGATGGTACAACACTGTGTGAATGCATCATTTGCACAACTCTAGCTTTTACATCAGCAAAATCATGAGGCTTCCCGCCTTCTATTAGTTCCTGTCGAATGGAGTTGCATAAGTCCCAAGAAAATGTAAGCTTGTTCTCAATTACCCAGTATGGATGTGGTTGCCCCCCGATGCTTTTAAACTCTTTCGGAAATGAGATGCCGCCGAAATTTCGTAATTGTGTAGGGGGGACATGATATGCCACGGTAGTAGGTGAAGGCATTTGTGCTCCTGCAGAAGTTTCACTTATTCGGCCATGACCATGAAGGTGCGGAGCCGAATTATGGACATCAACAGTTGTGTATGGTGCCGAAAAATTAGTAGCATGAGGTGTAGCATATGATGTTTGAGGGTAATTGGCCGAATAACTTGCAGTAGCATGGCCAATTCCCCTATCCACCGGCATGTTTGGATTAACATATTTCAAATTACTTGCCGATGAATAAAAAGTTGAAACACTTTGCTGCATACTATTGGAAGTTCCTACATGGGGTGTCTCAACTTGATTAACCGAACTCATCATGTTGTTCGTCGGCATATAGATTTGTGGGGTTGCCGATGCATGGGAGTTGGCATACATATGTGGCATGTTGCTAAAATTATATGAAGTTGAAGCATGAAGATTATTCTGAATCGGCTGTTGCGCATAACTAGATGCATGATTGATAAAACTAGGGCTAGCCGACACATTATGCTCATTAAACGATCTACCAACAACATATGCATTATTTGCATCTACATAAGTGAATTGGGTATCATATTACCTTTGTAGATTACAAACCCTAGATGACGATCTCTTCGCAGAAAGAACGGGCTGGAGACCGTTCAAAGCTTCATCCCCAGCGGAGTCGCCAAAAAAGTGTGTTCGCACACGAACATGTCACCATGTACCCTCGACGCTGGGGGTGATACACTGCAGCTTGCGTCGAAGGAGACCCGACCGGCAGCGCGACACGCAGGACAGCCGGTGGATGCGTTTGTAGACCCGAAACCCCACATGCCCGGGAGGGACCCCGTCTAGGCATGCAGAGGCTATGGGCTGCCCTAGATCGACCTGACCGCCCCTAGAGCCTCGTGGATTCGCAACCCTTCATTGCTGAAGAACGAGAAAAAAAATACAAGGGCAGGGGATAGATGAACACGAAAAAGTAGTAGATGTGTTGTTCGATTGTGTGTTGTTCAATCGGCCGTCACCCCTTAGGTATATAAGAGGCGGCTGGACTTTTCGTGCAAAGAAAAGGCTTGGATTCACGTCCAAAACCCTAGTCAAATCTGGATTGGGTTTGTCCGAACTTTCCAAAATTGTCCGGTTTAAACTGGCTGCACCTTGCGGATAATTTTTGATGTGGTAAACAACCTTGGATGGAAACGAGCCCAAAAGAAATCTTGACCGCTCCGACGATACGAACAACTTTTATGTTGAACGTTTTTTGATCATAAGTCATCTTGAGGGTTTAACCGGTCGCGCAAAACTGGCTATTCCCTCGCGCTACCCATCAGACATGCGTCTGGTGGGGCGCGCCACATCTCGCCTGATGACAGGGCTGCACTCTGATTGCTCTAACTTTTGCATACGAACTCGGATCTGGACGATTTTTATATGAATATCAATCATTTCGACGAGACGAAGACAATCTGCGTGGATCATTTTTCCATTTGACGTTGTCTTGGGGCTTAATCGGCCAAACTGTACTCTAAATATAAGATCTTATTGATTTGAGCATAGTTTCGGCCTTCGAGATGAAATCGGACGGCGATAACCCAAACTTAAAAGATGTTCATGTCAACAATACGAAACTCTTTCATGTAGATCACTTCTCCATTTGAGGCCATCTTAAATAAGTTCTTGACCGTGCCAAAATCTGGTGTCAACAGAATGACATTGATGTGTATGCAAAGCCTAGGAAGGACCACAATTCCGTGGCACATATGTACCAGGAAATTCCTAATAAGGATTTGGAGACTCATAAATTTGGATCCATCTACTATCTTCTCTCTAGCTTGACCACCATCAACACCATTTTGAGGCACACTTTGTTGCCCAAGTCAGGAAATCATAGGATGATATGTGGCCATTCTATCAACTTGCTGCATTTGTTTGATGTGCCACGGAAGTTCAAGGTCACGAGTCTCATTGTTGCAACAATAAAGAGGGCTGCAGCTGATCAAAAGAGATCTTGTGGATATGCCCCTCACATTCAGATGCTCATCAACTCCAAGATGGGGAAAGGGACATATCCTCTTGACAAAGAGTATCTTCCCCTGAGGCCAGATTTTGAGGACAATGAAGTTGTCATGCACGTCTCTCATCCAACATGTGCAGAAGCCCAGGAGAAGAGAGAGAAAGCAAAGGTAGAGAAAGCAGCAAAGCCAGCTGGTGCTCCAGATGTTGCACGGGTGATCCTCAAGACCAAACAGGATCAACTCAGCTATCTGATTGAGGCTACTTTGAGGATTGAGAAGGGATTGGCCACCCTGACTCAGAATCAAGAAAGTCTTGAAAGGATCATTGAGACAAAGATTCATGATCTAGATGTGAAGGTCACTGAGATCCAGTCAACTGTGGAGAAGATCCAGAAAGAGCTTGAAGAAAGGGAAGAAGGACGAACCACAGATGCATTTTAGCAAGTGCCTAAGGCACCAAGGTCTTTAGCTATGCCAGTTGCCAGTGATACCAGGACAACAATGTCAGCACCTGCAGCAACTGCCACAGTGATTCCTCCAGTTTCAACTCCTCCAGCTCCAGAAACATCTGCTGAAGCTTTTTTAGATGGACTCCTCTCAACGCCATCTACACACACAGGAGCAACCAGCCAGAATAACCCTTCAGAAGCTCCTGGAGATTGTGCCTAGAGTTCCGCTTAGCACTATGCATTTTTAATATTTTTGGTAACTTGCCAAGGGGGAGAAAGCGTATAGATCATTAGGCTTCGATAGAGAGAGCGTTTTGTCTTTTTGTTGCTTCTCTTGCTCCTTTGGTCGTTTTTGCTTTGATCATTTGCATGCTACAATATTTGTGCTTGTGTGTGGGATACTCTGATGATCATGTGTTTGATCATACTATGCTTTAGTGTTTGCTTGCTTGATGATATGTGTATGATCAATCATGTTTGCCCTTGGTGATGAGTGCATGTTTCTTATAGCTTATCATTTTGAGCGCTACAAGATGTATGTGACATGAAAGAGTAACCCATGATCCTAATCAATTGTGCATTTGCATTCGAAAGCAAATTTTAAATAATGCACAAATTTAGGGGGAGCTCTTGCCTATCACATACTTCTCAAAGAGACGATGTATTTCATTGATATTATCATTTGTTGAAGCTTTGATCTATATGTTGGCATCAATTACCAAAAAAGGGGGAGACTGAAAGTGCAACTAATCCCCGGGTGGTTTTGGTAATTCATAACAACATATAGCTCATTGAACTAATAGCCATTCAAGTTAAATGTTTCAGAAAGTTCAATGATTGGCATGGCATGGACTAGAGATGTGGACCCCTCAAAATGCTAAGGACAAAGATTGGCAAAGGCTCAAGACTCCTAATTTCCATTTTAATGATCCAAGATCGTATTGAGTCCATAGGAAAGCCAATACTATTAAAAGGGGATGAGGTGTTGCTTAATGGTCTAGTTGCTCAAAGTGCTTAGTGATATTGCTCCAAAACCCTCAACCACTTTCTCATTTCCACATTTGTCCAAGACCTGAATTCAAACTCGGCCCCAATGATTTGATCTATCCAGCGCCACCGAGTTCACTTGACATAGCCATAGCTAGAAACTCTAATCAATTTGGTCTCACCGATACGGCTCTCGGTCCCACCGAGATGGCTTTGCAAACTCTCTGTTTCCCTTCATAACATTTCAGTCTCACCGAAATGAGCGATAGATCCCACCGAGTTCACATTGCAAACTCTTTGTTTCCTTTTCGTAACATTCCGATCTCACCGAAATGAGCGGTCTGTCCCCTCGAGTTTTCTTGACCAAGTCTCTGTTTGCTTATTGCTGAAATCGGTCTCACCGAGTTCATGCGATCGGTCTCACTGAGATGAGGTTTTCCCCTAGCCCTAGCACATCAGTCCCACCGAGCTGATCCCGTTGGTCCCATCGAGATTCCTAACGTTCACATTTTGAACTAAATCGGTCTCACCGAGTTTCTCTATTCAGTCTGACCGAGTTGGCTAAAAAGTGTGTAATTGTTAGATTTGTGTGGAGGCTATATATACCCCTCCACCCCCTTCCCCATTTGAGAGAGAGCCATCAGAACGTTCCTACACTTCCACTACTCATTTTCTGAGGGAGAACCACCTACTCATGTGTTGAGACAAAGACGTTCCAATCCAACCAGAATAATCTTGATCTCTAGCCCTCCCCAAGTTGCTTTCCACTCAAATCATATTTCCACCATAGCCAAATCTATGACAGAGAGTTGAGTGTTGGGGAGACTATCATTTGAAGCACAAGAGCAAGGAGTTCATCATCAACACACCATCTATTACCTTTTGGAGAGTGGTGTCTCCTAGATTGGTTAGGTGTCACTTGGGAGCCTCCGTCAATATTGTGGAGTTGAACCAAGGAGTTTGTAAGGGCAAGGAGATCGCCTACTTTGTGAAGATCTACCCAAGTGAGGCAAGTCCTTCGTGGGCGATGGCCATGGTGGGATAGACAAGGTTGCTTCTTCATGGACCCTTCGTGGGTGGAGCCCTCCGTGGACTCGCTGAACCGTTACCCTTCATGTGTTGAAGTCTCCATCAACCTGGAGCCCCCCCTATAGACCTACTTTCAATCCTACTATTTGCTATGTCACTGAGGCGGTCGAAAGTTTGCTGACAGATCTCATTTCCAATGCGCTTGAAGCGATTGAACTTCGCTCGAAGAGTATCAATTTGAGCTTCTTTCTGAGTTGAAACTCCTTCATTGATCTTCTCGAAGACGTCCCACATCTCCTTTGCTGTTTCACACTAGAGATACCGAAGGAATTGTGCTCGAGAGAGATGGCCACCAATTTCATCTTTTGCTTCAGCATCCAGTTGAATGAGCTTCTTTTCTTCCTCGGTAGGAGCTTCAGGTATAACAATAGTGAACCCGATATGCACCACGTTCCACATATCATCATCTATTGCTCAAAGACGGATCTTCATATTCTCCTTCCACAAGGGATAGTCCGTCCCACCAAACATGGGAATCTTGAGATGCGACTTGTAGTTCACTGAAGACATACTTAAACTCCAAAGTCGTTAGACAAAATGAGCAGAGTCAAGGAGTACCTCGCTCTGATACAAATTTTAGGAACTAAGTATGTCTACCAGAGGCGGGGGGTGAATGGGAGTTTTATTTTTTCTTTGGAAAACATAAATCTCTCAGAACCCAATGCCAGAATAAATGAAAAGCAGACTACGAAGAACTACAGTAGAGTACCGCAGGGAAACTAAAGCATGCATCGAAGTAAATGACGTGAATGGAATGCATCAGAAGTAAACATGAGTAACAGAGGTAACCGAAGATGCTCGATGATGAGGACATCAATACCATTGTTACACCCACAGGCCCTGCTGCTATACATACTGGACCAATTACTAGAGCTCGCGCACGCCAACTAAATTACGAGGTACTTTCGTTTCTTGGTAATGATTCTAATGTTCATGAGAATATGATGCTGCCTAAATTGGATACATTTGTTTTGCTTACAAATGAAGGGCCTAGCTTGGAGAAGGATGAACATTGGAGCAAGAACAAGCATGGAGATGATGGCATGCGCAAGGGGAACAAGAACGGAGTTACAAGTGATGATTTCAGGACTTTGAAGCCACCATAATGGGTGCATGAAGCCTTGGACGAAATATACAAGATGCCACTTCATAAATTTTGTCCCGAGGCTATTTTAGGTGCTGCGTCACCTTATTATTGGGCCAGGCCCATGTAATTTCGAAATACATAAGTATAGGCTATTTTTAGAGTCCGTATGTGTGGGGAAACAAGAGATAGGGTTGATTTCGGACTCCTCCACCAAGGGCCACGAAATTCCCCCCTCTTCCTCCATATATACAGCCCTTAGGGCATCGTTTAGACTTTGGGTTTTGTTTAGATTAAAAGTTCGCCATAGCTGCAACTTCGCGTACTTCGTTTGTGTTCAACGACCAGACAAAGGCGTCACAGAACCCCACCTTGATCAATAAAGCTTTCATCTTATATTCGCAATATCTAGATTGCAATCTTAGTTTCTTGCTTGTTCTTCGTTTGCTCGCAGGAAACAGACCCTCGTGGTCAGGTTGATCGTGCCCGGCGTGGTCAATAACCTCTCGGAGTTGGTTTAGCGATTGCTAAGGCGCGACGTCCTCGCACGTTCGTAGTCGGATCGTCAAAGTCGACTTCCACCAAAGCGAAATCCACCATCTCATTGAAAGACGGGACACCTTTGCCTCTATCAAGTGGTATCAGATTTCCAGGTTGCTCGGTGAGATTTTACAGTTTTTCGTAGTTTAGATCGAGTCTGTTCTTCATACCTACAGTCCACGAAAAAGCCACAAAAAAAATTTAGGGTTAGTTCATCATATCCGAACCAATCTGAGCCTTTGCATAATCTTTTTAGGGTTTTGCTTTGTTGAATTTGCGGTTGCATCGTCGTGTCTAGTTGCTGGTCTTAGAGTCTAGTCTTTTAGAGTTTCGAGTTCTGGTCATAAGTTGTCACGCCGCCGCCGCACCATTATCATCGCCCCTGCCATCTACCACCACCGCTCCGAATCCGTATCCATATACCACCACCAATCCGTGCCCATATACCACCACCGATCCATATCCATATACTACCACCGCTACCACCACCGCTGCCATATACCACCACCATATATCCACCACCAATCCGAGTTCCTTGCTTATTAGGTTTGTTTTCGGGATCCATCTAGATTCCGATTCGTGTTTCCTTGCCGGAGTAGGTTTCGGAAAAAAAAAGAGTCGGGTAGCCACGCTCCGTTTAGGCCCAAAATTTTTTGAAAACGCATTTTTCGAAAAAAATTCTGGCTATCCTATTTTTAGGTGTTTCTGAGTGTTTTGAGACAGGTGCCATTATAGGAAGTTTTTTTGACCCGTTTCCAGTTTTTGGGTCCGGGCAGTCGAAAAAAAAAATTGGTCGAAAAAATTTCGTGCCCATCCTGTCAGTTTGAGCTAGGAAGAGTTTTGAGACACTCGCCATTATAGTGTTTTTTCGCAAAAAAAAAGCAGCGCAAAAAAAAGAGCGCAAAAAAAAGAGCGAAAAAAAAATTCAGAGTGTGCTTTTCCCTTGTTTACGTGCCGTGCCGTGATTTTGTTAGTGTTCTAGGCTCGCGTCTCTAGCACAGTCTAGCCTAGGACCAGCACAGTACCATCATTGAGCGTTTATTCAACTTTGCATCTCTGAATTGATTATTGCTGACCCTTTTTGCTACCATATTATAAGCCTTTCCAGCTCCACATACATCTACGTCGTGCGTTTGACTCTCCCTGGTAATCGCTCTATCCAAGCTTTGAGAGTTTTTGACTACAACGGTTGCCGATCACCGCCTGCTGCTGGGTAAGAACTGGTAAGAATTTGAGATTTGCTTGACGGATTTGTGACACCCACCACCACCACTTGTTCGTAGTCTGTAGGATCATATTCTTGTGTGTTTCTATTGCTGCTAACCATGCCAGGATCACAAGCCGACGAGATTGACTGGGAGAATTTATCGAACAAGGAGCTTCATGATAAGTTTCAGCAAATGATGATTGAACAGGTGCAAGATGTGCTGAACAATTTTGAAGAGGCCATGGAGAAGATCACTGGCCTTGAGAAGACGTTCGAAACAAAGCTCGATAACAAGTTTAATGAATTGCTCGCGCGTCTTCCACCACCACCACCCGCTGCACCTAACGCACCTCTCCAACAACAACAACAACGACTACCTCCACGTCGCGAAGCAGACCTCCGCCGAGCAAGCCGTGTTCCTCTTGCATTTGGCCAAACTGTTGGTGCTGCTGTTGATACTTCTGTGGCTCCTGCTGCTGATGCGGAGGAGGATGATTATGTGGGAGATTATGAGGATGAGGTTGATCAAAATCAACACTACATGCAGCCACCTGTACCACCACCAGCAGGTCGACCTCAGGTATATATTCGTAATGGTAGGCCTGCACCACCACCTCAGGTACGAGATGATGTCCATATTCCTAAACTGAAATTGAATATTCCACCATTTGGGGGTAGATATGTTCCTGATATATATCTTACTTGGGAGTTAGAAACTGAACAACGATTTACATGTTTACAATATCCTGAGGAGAGACGAGTTGCTGCTGCTGTTTGTGCTTTCACTAGTTTTGCATGTGTATGGTGGTCTGAACATTGTAGATTATATCCTATTCCAACTACTTGGGCTGCTTTGAAAACTGCTATGCGTACGCGTTGGGTTCCACCATATTATCAACGTGAATTGCTTCAAAAATTGCAGCGTTTAAGACAAGGGAAAAATTCTGTAGAAGAATATTATCAGGAATTACAAACTGGCATGATTAGATGTGGTATTGTTGAGGAGAATGAAGCTATGCTTGCACGTTTTCTGGGTGGATTAAATAGAGAGATTCAGACCATTCTAGACTATAAGGAGTATACTAATATCACTCGTTTATTCCATCTTGCTTGTAAAGCTGAACGTGAAGTGCAGGATCGACAAGCATTGGGGCGAACTAACTTTTCTGCAGGCCGACCTTCATCATGGACACCACGTGCATCTTCTACTTCAACTGCACCAGCACCTCCATCCGGTGCCACCTCCAGCCGTGATACAAGAAAACAGGCACAACGACCATTATCTGCCAAGAGCGCACCTGCGGGGCCTGCACAGCGTTCTTCTTCTTCCATGGCATCAACAGGGCACACAAGTGATATTATTTGTCGTCGTTGTAAGGGAGGAGGTCATTATGCGAGAGAATGCAAATCTCCACGTGTGATGATTGCTACCGCGGATGGTGGATATGAGTCCGCTAGTGACTATGATGAGGAGACTTTGGCTCTTATTACACGTGAAGAACATGGTGGAGATGATTCTGATCATGAGACGCAATACATGGCTCCTGAAGACGCTGACAGGTATGAATGTTTAGTTGCTCAACGTGTTTTGAGTGTGCAGGTCACACAAGCTGAGCAAAATCAGAGGCACAATTTGTTCCATACCAAGGGAGTTGTGAAGGAACGTTCTGTGCGCGTCATCATCGACGGAGGGAGCTGCAACAACTTGGCTAGCATGGAGATGGTGGAGAAGCTTTCTCTCACCACAAGACCACATCCACATCCTTACTACATCCAATGGTTCAACAACAGCGGCAAGGTTAAGGTAACACGTACTGTTCGTGTGCATTTTAGTATCTCTACATATGCTGATTATGTTGATTGTGATGTGGTACCTATGCAAGCATGTTCCTTATTACTTGGTAGACCATTGCAATTTGATAAAAATTCTGTACACCATGGTAGAAACAATCACTATACTCTTGTTCATAAGGATAAAAATATTACTTTGCTTCCTATGACTCCTGATTCCATTTTGAAAGATGATATTAATAGAGCTAATAAAGCAAAACAGGAGACGAATAAGAGTGAAAATCAGATTGTGGCAAAAGAATTTGAGCAACAAATGAAGCCTAATAATAAACCATCTAGTGTTGCTTCTGAAATTAAATTGAAAAGTGCATGTTTATTTGCCACCAAATCTGATATTGATGAGATAGATTTCAGCAAATCTGTTTGCTATGCTTTTGTGTGCAAAGAGGCATTATTTTCATTCGAGGACGTGCCTTCCTCTTTGCCTCCTGCTGTCACTAACATTTTGCAGGAGTTCGCTGACGTCTTTCCACAAGACGTGCCACCGGGATTACCGCCTATTCGAGGGATTGAGCATCAGATTGACTTAATTCCCGGTGCTTCACTGCCAAACCGTGCACCATACCGTACTGATGAGGACATGACTACCTTGGATATGACCAAAAATATTGCATATATGCATATTTGTCAGGTGATTTCTAGTGCAAACTATTCAATAATCTATTTATGTTATCCAGAACAAAAATACTTCACACACTTTTGTGTTTTGTCTAATTGCAGGTGTATGGGACATTTGTACAATCCACATATGAAGATAAGGAAGAAAGAGATGTTTATTTGCTGTCCAAAAAGTTCTCTCACGTCACTTTTGGCCCAAGAGAAGATAGAGTCCAAGTCTCTCACGTTCTGGATTCAGATTCGGACTGCACAGACATACCTGACTCAAAACGCACACAAGTTTTTCATACGGACTCCGAATTGGGTGATTCTTTTTTTGTTGGAAACTAGATTTCGTGCACTTTCCAACCCAATTGGAATCACCTTCAAATTCGTCCGGAGCATTGAGTTGTGGACGAAACAATCTGATGCTGTAGCAGAATCCGAGTCAAACTACAAGTCCAAAGGTGTTACATCACCTCCACTTGGGCCCATTGGCCTTGTACGACCTAGATTTAGTTTTAGGCTGCCTTGGGACGTCCTCCCACCTCCTTGGCCGCCACCCCTTGCTCCTATATAAGTAGATCCATCTAGTAGCTTTTCCTTGGGATTTGTTTAGTTAAAAGTTAGCCATTGCAACTTCGTGTACTTCGTTTGTGTCCAACGACCAGACCAAGACCGCTTCCGGATCCCCACCATTATCAATACTTCATATATATTTGCAATATTCAGATTGCTTTATCATATTCTTGCTCGTTCTTCGATTGCTTGCAGGAATAGACCTTCGTGGTCAGGCTGACCGTGCTTCCAGCATCGTGAGTAACCTCAGGAGATTGGTTTAGCGATTGCTAAGGCGCAACGTCGTGCACGTTTGTAGTCGGATCGTCAAAGTCGTCTCCACCAAATCGATAGTTATCATCTCATCGAAAGATCGGGACCCTCGCCTCTATCAAGCGGCGGCGTGACAACTTAGTGTTCTAGGCTCGCGTCTCTAGCACAGTCTAGCCTAGGACCAGCACAGTACCGTCGTTGAGCGTTTATTCAACTTTGCATCTCTGAATTGATTATTGCTGACCCTTTTTGCTACCATATTATAAGCCTTCCCAGCTCCACATACATCTACGTCGTGCGTTTGACTCTCCCTGGTAATCGCTCTATCCAAGCTTTGAGAGTTTTTGACTACAACGGTTGCCGATCACCGCCTGCTGCTGGGTAAGAACTGGTAAGAATTTGAGATTTGCTTGACGGATTTGTGACACCCACCACCACCACTTGTTCGTAGTCTGTAGGATCATATTCTTGTGTGTTTCTATTGCTGCTAACCATGCCAGGATCACAAGCCGACGAGATTGACTGGGAGAATTTATCGAACAAGGAGCTTCATGATAAGTTTCAGCAAATGATGATTGAACAGGTGCAAGATGTGCTGAACAATTTTGAAGAGGCCATGGAGAAGATCACTGGCCTTGAGAAGACGTTCGAAACAAAGCTCGATAACAAGTTTAATGAATTGCTCGCGCGTCTTCCACCACCACCACCCGCTGCACCTAACGCACCTCTCCAACAACAACAACAACGACTACCTCCACGTCGCGAAGCAGACCTCCGCCGAGCAAGCCGTGTTCCTCTTGTGTTTGGCCAAACTGTTGGTGCTGCTGTTGATACTTCTGTGGCTCCTGCTGCTGATGCGGAGGAGGATGATTATGTGGGAGATTATGAGGATGAGGTTGATCAAAATCAACACTACGTGCAGCCACCTGTACCACCACCAGCAAGTCGACCTCAGGTATATATTCGTAATGGTAGGCCTGCACCACCACCTCAGGTACGAGATGATGTCCATATTCCTAAACTGAAATTGAATATTCCACCATTTGAGGGTAGATATGTTCCTGATATATATCTTACTTGGGAGTTAGAAACTGAACAACGATTTACATGTTTACAATATCCTGAGGAGAGACGAGTTGCTGCTGCTGTTTGTGCTTTCACTAGTTTTGCATGTGTATGGTGGTCTGAGCATTGTAGATTATATCCTATTCCAACTACTTGGGCTGCTTTGAAAACTGCTATGCGTACGCGTTGGGTTCCACCATATTATCAACGTGAATTGCTTCAAAAATTGTAGCGTTTAAGACAAGGGAAAAATTCTGTAGAAGAATATTATCAGGAATTACAAACTGGCATGATTAGATGTGGTATTGTTGAGGAGAATGAAGCCATGCTTGCACGTTTTCTGGGTGGATTAAATAGAGAGATTCAGACCATTCTAGACTATAAGGAGTATACTAATATCACTCGTTTATTCCATCTTGCTTGTAAAGCTGAACGTGAAGTGCAGGATCGACAAGCATTGGGGCGAACTAACTTTTCTGCAGGCCGACCTTCATCATGGACACCACGTGCATCTTCTACTTCAACTGCACCAGCACCTCCATCCGGTGCCACCTCCAGCCGTGATACAAGAAAACAGGCACAACCACCATTATCTGCCAAGAGCGCACCTGCGGGGCCTGCACAGCGTTCTTCTTCTTCCATGGCATCAACAGGGCACACAAGTGATATTATTTGTCATCGTTGTAAGGGAGGAGGTCATTATGCGAGAGAATGCAAATCTCCGCGTGTGATGGTTGCTACCGCGGATGGTGGATATGAGTCCGCTAGTGACTATGATGAGGAGACTTTGGCTCTTATTACACGTGAAGAACATGGTGGAGATGATTCTGATCATGAGACGCAATACATGGCTCCTGAAGACGCTGACAGGTATGAATGTTTAGTTGCTCAACGTGTTTTGACTGTGCAGGTCACACAAGCTGAGCAAAATCAGAGGCACAATTTGTTCCATACCAAGGGAGTTGTGAAGGAACGTTCTGTGCGCGTCATCATAGACGGAGGGAGCTGCAACAACTTGGCTAGCATGGAGATGGTGGAGAAGCTTTCTCTCACCACAAGACCACATCCACATCCCTACTACATCCAATGGTTCAACAACATCGGCAAGGTTAAGGTAACACGTACTGTTCGTGTGCATTTTAGTATCTCTACATATGCTGATTATGTTGATTGTGATGTGGTACCTATGCAAGCATGTTCCTTATTACTTGGTAGACCATGGCAATTTGATAAAAATTCTGTACACCATGGTAGAAACAATCACTATACTCTTGTTCATAAGGATAAAAATATTACTTTGCTTCCTATGACTCCTGATTCCATTTTGAAAGATGATATTAATAGAGCTAATAAAACACAACAGGAGAAGAATAAGAGTGAAAATCAGATTGTGGCAAAAGAATTTGAGCAACAAATGAAGCCTAATAATAAACCATCTAGTGTTGCTTCTGAAATTAAATTGAAAAGTGCATGTTTATTTGCCACCAAATCTGATATTGATGAGCTAGATTTCAGCAAATCTGTTTGCTATGCTTTTGTGTGCAAAGAGGCATTATTTTCATTCGAGGACGTGCCTTCCTCTTTGCCTCCTGCTGTCACTAACATTTTGCAGGAGTTCGCTGACGTTTTTCCACAAGACGTGCCACCGGGATTACCGCCTATTCGAGGGATTGAGCATCAGATTGACTTAATTCCCGGTGCTTCACTGCCAAACCGTGCACCATACCATACCAATCCAGAGGAGACGAAGGAGATTATGCGTCAAGTACAAGAGCTTCTCGACAAAGGTTATATACGCGAATCCCTTAGTCCTTGTGCTGTTCCTATTATTCTAGTGCCGAAAAAGGATGGTACATCACGTATGTGTGTTGATTGTAGAGGCATTAACAATATTACTATTCGTTATCGTCATCCTATTCCTAGGCTAGATGATATGCTTGATGAATTGAGTGGCTCTACAATATTCTCCAAAGTTGATTTGCGTAGTGGCTACCATCAAATTCGTATGAAATTGGAAGATGAATGGAAAACAGCATTTAAAACTAAGTTTGGATTATATGAGTGGTTAGTCATGCCTTTTGGGTTAACTAATGCACCTAGTACTTTCATGAGATTAATGAACGAAGTTTTACGTGCTTTCATTGGACGATTTGTGGTAGTTTACTTTGATGACATATTGATTTATAGCAGATCTTTGGAGGAACATTTGGAACATTTACGTGCTGTTTTTATTGCTCTACGTGATGCACATTTGTTTGGAAACCTTGGGAAGTGCACCTTTTGCACCGACCGAGTATCTTTTCTTGGCTATGTTGTTACTCCACAGGGAATTGAAGTTGATAAAGCCAAGATTGAAGCTATTGAGAGTTGGCCGCAGCCCAAAACGGTCACACAAGTGAGGAGTTTTCTTGGCCTCGCTGGATTCTATAGGCGTTTTGTGAGAGATTTCAGCACCATTGCTGCACCTCTCAATGAGCTTACAAAGAAAGATGTGCCTTTTCTTTGGGGTACCGCACAGGAAGAAGCCTTCACGGTATTGAAAGATAAGTTGACACATGCTCCTTTACTCCAACTTCCTGATTTTAATAAGACTTTTGAGCTTGAATGTGATGCTAGTGGAATTGGATTAGGAGGTGTGTTATTACAAGATGGCAAACCTGTTGCATACTTTTCTGAAAAATTGAGTGGGCCTAGTCTGAATTATTCTACTTATGATAAAGAATTATATGCTCTTGTTCGGACTTTAGAAACATGGCAACATTATTTATGGCCCAAAGAATTTGTTATACATTCTGATCATGAATCATTGAAACATATTAAAAGTCAAGCTAAACTGAATCGTAGACATGCTAAATGGGTTGAATTCATTGAGACTTTTCCTTATGTCATTAAACACAAGAAGGGAAAAGAAAATGTTATTGTTGATGCTTTGTCTCGTCGCTATACTATGCTTTCACAACTTGACTTCAAAATATTTGGTTTGGAGACCATCAAAGATCAATATGTGCATGATGCTGATTTTAAAGATGTAATGCATAATTGTAAAGAAGGAAGAATGTGCAACAAGTTTGTTGTTAACGATGGATTTGTGTTTCGTGCTAACAAGCTATGCATTCCAGCTAGCTCCGTTCGTCTTTTGTTGTTGCAGGAGGCGCATGGAGGAGGATTAATGGGACACTTTGGCGTGAAGAAGACGGAGGACGTACTTGCTACACATTTCTTTTGGCCAAAGATGAGACGGGATGTTGAGCGTTTTATTGCTCGCTGCACTACATGTCAAAAAGCTAAGTCACGCCTCAATCCTCATGGTTTATATATACCTTTGCCTGTACCTAGTGTTCCTTGGGAGGATATATCTATGGACTTTGTTTTAGGTTTACCTCGAACAAAGAAGGGGAGGGATAGCATATTTGTTGTCGTGGATAGATTCTCGAAAATGGCACACTTTATACCATGTCATAAAAGCGATGATGCTGTTAATGTTGCTGATTTGTTCTTTCGTGAAATTATTCGCTTGCATGGTGTGCCAAATACTATTGTTTCAGATCGTGATACTAAATTTCTTAGCCACTTTTGGAGATGTTTATGGGCTAAGTTGGGGACTAAACTGCTTTTTAGTACTACTTGTCACCCCCAAACTGATGGACAAACTGAAGTAGTCAATAGAACGTTGTCTACTATGCTTAGGGCTGTTTTGAAGAATAATAAGAAAATGTGGGAGGAATGCTTGCCTCATATTGAATTTGCTTACAATCGTTCATTGCATTCTACTACTAAGATGTGCCCTTTTGAAGTTGTGTATGGTTTCCTACCTCGTGCACCTATTGATTTGTTGCCTCTTCCATCTTCGGAGAAGGTTAATTTTGATGCTCAACAACGTGCTGAATTGATTTTAAAAATGCATGAGTTAACTAAGGAAAACATTGAGCGTATGAATGCTAAATATAAACTTGCTGGAGATAAGGGTAGAAAACATGTTGTGTTTGCACCTGGAGATCTTGTTTGGTTACATTTGCGTAAGGATAGATTTCCTGATTTGCGCAAATCAAAGCTAATGCCACGTGCTGATGGTCCCTTTAAGGTGTTAGAGAAAATAAATGATAATGCATATAAACTTGAGCTGCCTGCAGATTTTGGGGTTAGTCCCACTTTTAACATTGCAGATTTGAAGCCTTATTTGGGTGAGGAAGATGAACTTCCGTCAAGGACGACTTCATTTCAAGAAGGGGAGGATGATGAGGACATCAATACAATTGTTACACCCACAGCCCCTGCTGCTATACATACTGGACCAATTACTAGAGCTCGTGCACGCCAACTAAATTACCAGGTACTTTCGTTTCTTGGTAATGATTCTAATGTTCATGAGAATATGATGCTGCCTAAATTGGATACATTTGTTTTGCTTACAAATGAAGGGCCTAGCTTGGAGAAGGATGAACATTGGAGCAAGAACAAGCATGGAGATGATGGCATGCGCAAGGGAAACAAGAACGGAGTTACAAGTGATGATTTCAGGACTTTGAAGCCACCATAATGGGTGCATGAAGCCTTGGACGAAATATACAAGATGCCACTTCATAAATTTCGTCCCGAGGCTATTTTAGGTGATGCGTCACCTTATTATTGGGCCAGGCCCATGTAATTTCGAAATACATAAGTATAGGCTATTTTTAGAGTCCGTATGTGTGGGGAAACAAGAGATAGGGTTGATTTCGGACCCCTCCACCAAGGGCCACGAAATTCCCCCCCTCTTCCTCCATATATACAGCCCTTAGGGCATCGTTTAGACTTTGGGTTTTGTTTAGATTAAAAGTTCGCCATAGCTGCAACTTCGCGTACTTCGTTTGTGTTCAACGACCAGACAAAGGCGTCACAGAACCCCACCTTGATCAATAAAGCTTTCATCTTATATTCGCAATATCCAGATTGCAATCTTAGTTTCTTGCTTGTTCTTCGTTTGCTCGCAGGAAACAGACCCTCGTGGTCAGGTTGATCGTGCTCCGGCGTGGTCAATAACCTCTCGGAGTTGGTTTAGCGATTGCTAAGGCGCGACGTCCTCGCACGTTCGTAGTCAGATCGTCAAAGTCGACTTCCACCAAAGCGAAATCCACCATCTCATCGAAAGACGGGACACCTTTGCCTCTATCAAGGAAGAATGTGGAACAAGTTTGTTGTTAACGATGGATTTGTGTTTCGTGCTAACAAGCTATGCATTCCAGCTAGCTCCGTTCGTCTTTTGTTGTTGCAGGAGGCGCATGGAGGAGGATTAATGGGACACTTTGGCGTGAAGAAGACGGAGGACGTACTTGCTACACATTTCTTTTGGCCAAAGATGAGACGGGATGTTGAGCGTTTTATTGCTCGCTGCACTACATGTCAAAAAGCTAAGTCACGACTCAATCCTCATGGTTTATATATGCCTTTGCCTGTACCTAGTGTTCCTTGGGAGGATATATCTATGGACTTTGTTTTAGGTTTACCTCGAACAAAGAAGGGGAGGGATAGCATATTTGTTGTCGTGGATAGATTCTCGAAAATGGCACGCTTTATACCATGTCATAAAAGCGATGATGCTGTTAATGTTGCTGATTTGTTCTTTCGTGAAATTATTCGCTTGCATGGTGTGCCAAATACTATTGTTTCAGATCGTGATACTAAATTTCTTAGCCACTTTTGGAGATGTTTATGGGCTAAGTTGGGGACTAAACTGCTTTTTAGTACTACTTGTCACCCCCAAACTGATGGACAAACTGAAGTAGTCAATAGAACGTTGTCTACTATGCTTAGGGCTGTTTTGAAGAGTAATAAGAAAATGTGGGAGGAATGCTTGCCTCATATTGAATTTGCTTATAATCGTTCATTGCATTCTACTACTAAGATGTGCCCTTTTGAAGTTGTGTATGGTTTCCTACCTCGTGCACCTATTGATTTGTTGCCTCTTCCATCTTCGGAGAAGGTTAATTTTGATGCTAAACAACGTGCTGAATTGATTTTAAAAATGCATGAGTTAACTAAGGAAAACATTGAGCGTATGAATGCCAAATATAAACTTGCTGGAGATAAGGGTAGAAAACATGTTGTGTTTGCACCTGGAGATCTTGTTTGGTTACATTTGCGTAAGGATAGATTTCCTGATTTGCGCAAATCAAAGCTCATGCCACGGGCCGATGGTCCCTTTAAGGTGTTAGAGAAAATAAATGATAATGCATATAAACTTGAGCTGCCTGCAGATTTTGGGGTTAGTCCCACTTTTAACATTGCAGATTTGAAGCCTTATTTGGGTGAGGAAGATGAGTTTCCGTCAAGGACGACTTCCTTTCAAGAAGGGGAGGATGATGAGGACATCAATACCATTGTTACACCCACAGGCCCTGCTGCTATACATACTGGACCAATTACTAGAGCTCGCGCACGCCAACTAAATTACGAGGTACTTTCGTTTCTTGGTAATGATTCTAATGTTCATGAGAATATGATGCTGCCTAAATTGGATACATTTGTTTTGCTTACAAATGAAGGGCCTAGCTTGGAGAAGGATGAACATTGGAGCAAGAACAAGCATGGAGATGATGGCATGCGCAAGGGGAACAAGAACGGAGTTACAAGTGATGATTTCAGGACTTTGAAGCCACCATAATGGGTGCATGAAGCCTTGGACGAAATATACAAGATGCCACTTCATAAATTTCGTCCCGAGGCTATTTTAGGTGCTGCGTCACCTTATTATTGGGCCAGGCCCATGTAATTTCGAAATACATAAGTATAGGCTATTTTTAAAGTCCGTATGTGTGGGGAAACAAGAGATAGGGTTGATTTCGGACTCCTCCACCAAGGGCCACGAAATTCCCCCCTCTTCCTCCATATATACAGCCCTTAGGGCATCGTTTAGACTTTGGGTTTTGTTTAGATTAAAAGTTCGCCATAGCTGCAACTTCGCGTACTTCGTTTGTGTTCAACGACCAGACAAAGGCGTCACAGAACCCCACCTTGATCAATAAAGCTTTCATCTTATATTCGCAATATCCAGATTGCAATCTTAGTTTCTTGCTTGTTCTTCGTTTGCTCGCAGGAAACAGACCCTCGTGGTCAGGTTGATCGTGCCCGGCGTGGTCAATAACCTCTCGGAGTTGGTTTAGCGATTGCTAAGGCGCGACGTCCTCACACGTTCGTAGTCGGATCGTCAAAGTCGACTTCCACCAAAGCGAAATCCACCATCTCATCGAAAGACGGGACACCTTTGCCTCTATCACTCGATGGGGACAAGGTATTTGTTCGACTAGTTCATCCTTCTGCACAAGGACTACGTCTGGTTGGAGGGGCTGTGACTTAACATGGAAGATAAACTCTCTTCACCCTATTCTCCTCGAGAATCATTTCGTCAACCGATGCCGATCACTCATGCTAGATACTTGAAGGTGATCTCCGAACCTTTACAGAGTTCTTTGAGAACCATAATCACTCTTGGTCTCTAAAGAAATTGACACCTAACCATCTAGCCAAACATAGATTCTAGTGATGCTGAACCACTATCTAATTGTTTGGCTCTAGGGTTTTTCTCTCCATGGATTTCAAACTCAAATTGCTCAGATAGGGGGTTGCTCAGCAATCTTCTTAGGAATCAAACGGAGAAGCCACCGGACAAAGCTTGCGCGGGGTGGCTATTTATAGTCGCAGCCTTCCCAGATAGGAAATGACCATTTTGGACACGAGGTCCAGCCAATGGCCAACTGACACGTTCACTGTCGGCGTCCTCGCAACCAGGATACCCAGACTTGCCTGCCTGCTGCCCATGTTGTGGCCCCCTCGACAGCCTGGTATGGCCCATCTGCAAGACAACCAAGACAAGACCCTCGCGAGGGCCCTGGCTTCGTGAGGTGGATGACGCCAAGACCTCCAGAGGGAGCGGCCTCCCCAGGCGGCCTCCCGAGGATCGGAGATTTCTATGCATGTACCCAGCCTCACGAGGCTGCGATGACGTGAGCCTGACGACCAAGGCCAGGCGGGCGCCAGAAGGCGCAAAGGAGCCAATTTCCTCTTTAGTGCTAAGGAGACAAGGACGGGCGTGGGTTCCCGAGGAATCTACCAAAGGTTTCCATTCCGGTGCTACAAGACCAAGACCACGAGCTCAGCAGGACGGATGTCATCGCCGAGCCCACCGCAGTGTCATGACCAAAAGTTTTGCAGGAGAAGACCACCTTTTGTCAGGATAGGATGTACCTCTTGTTCCCTTTCAAATTGGTCGGTGTGGATCCCTTCCCACCTAAGTTTTGGTGGAAGAGGACCAACGCCACTATAAATATAGGTTAGCCACCACCGTAGAAAAGGTGGACTCATTTCTCATTGTCGGTGGGAAACGACACCTGTGGGATCACTGGAATCCCTTCTATGGTTGCGGGGTGCGGGGATCGTGAGAAGAGCGGGATTAGCAGACAACACAAAGGGGATTTACCTAGGTTCGGGCCGCAAAGATGCGTAAAACCCTATGATCCTCCTTTGGTGGATGTATTCAGTGTTCGTGAGCTTTCGAACTAGCTCTAGGTGTTGTGGGGTTCGAAAGAGCCGAATCCTTTCCCCGTATGCCATGGGCCTCCTTTTATAGGCGAAAGGGGCTGCCACAGTGGCACACAGGAGGTGGAAAGTGCTACAGTGTTGCAAGCTTATCGCTGGTTATTACAAGACAAAGCGCATTTAATGCGAGGCTTAGGTGTCCCTTCGCTTTATCGGGGACGGGGGCGAGGCCCGTCCCGTCCGTCGCCGCTCCTCCTTGCTTCGACACACGCCCTGGCCAGCGATGCATGCGGTGCCATGTAGGCAGGCAGGCAGCTGAGGTGGTGCGGCGGTGGGGCCTCCACGAAGGGCGGCATGTTGCCATGCAGGTGCCTGCCCAGCTGGTTGGGTCGGCAGCTGCATGCGAACGGCGGCAAAGACTTGGCTGGCGCGGGCCTGGCAGTGACCTTGCCGGTGCGCTTGGCAAGGGTCTTGCCGGGTGGCCCGGCAAGGGTCTTGCCATGGCGCGCTGGTGTCCCCGGTAAGGATCTTGCCGGGGGTCTTATGGGTTTCTTCAGTGAGGATAGTTTCCTTCCTATCCTCATTTGATCTTGAGCATTTTATGTCTTCACAATGATCTGCATGCCACCACGGAGGTGCCTCCCGAGACCTGTCCTCACGTGTTTGTCTAGCGTTGGTGGGCTCAAAGGTGGCTCGCTCGGCTGGTGGGGGCGAGCTCCCCCGGCAAGGGTCTTGCCGGGGCCGCTGAGGCTACCCCCGGCAAGGGTCCTTGCCGGGGAAACCTGCTCCGTCCCTCTGATCTTTGTGGCCTTGGTCCTTGTCGTTGCTTTGTTTGTCTCGTGCCTTCGTCTTCTCTCCGGCTTCCCTTTCCTGCCCTGTTATGCGTGGCCGTGGCGGGTGACTCTGACTGCCCGTGCACAAGTAAATGGGTCAAAAGGACAGCCTCTTCTTTTGTACACCAACAGGAGCCCCCGGGCCTGGGCCACACATAAGCGCAACGCGTTGTTGGGCCAGGCCCAAAACGGTGCGCAGGCAGTTGGGGCGGATTTTTACCGCGGCCATTGTTCCGTCCGCTGCGCTTCCCCATGACCCGCGTTGAACGCGCGACGTGGGGGTCGTGCGCGCGCGCATGACAGAAGCATGCTGGCGTCACCTGGTGGTGGACAGTAAAGAGGTGGCTTGCATGTCTCTTCGAGACTGCAGGGCCGCCTCCCATTTACTGCCCTTGCTTGGGAACCGCCATTCCTCGCGTCCTACTGCGCCCGCCCCTTGCGCCATGTTCGTTGCATGCATAATGCAGAGCGAATGACAGGAGCGCGGGACGTGGGAAGTCATGTGCACGCGGGTCGATTCCCACGCGCCTTCAATGGAGCGGGGAGGGCGGTCGACGGCCCCGCTTGCTGTCACTTCAATGAGCCGGATTGGCTGAGAGGGGGCGGCCGAGCCTTGCCCCCGCCCCTTTATAAAGAGGGGAGTGGGAGGAATGGTGCCTCTCAACTCTTCGCCATCTGCCTCTCCCCATTCCTGCTTCCTTTCTTCTTCTGCCATGGCGAGGGGGTGTGGCGACGCATCATCGGTGGTGGCGAGGGTTTTGGCCAGACAGTGCATAGCTCCTCCCTAAGAGCTCATAGTGGCGGAGCCGGCTGCTAGAGGAAGGGGGAGGGGGCGAGGTCGAGGCCGTCGTGGTGCTCGAGGGAGAGGAGGACGGGGAGGCAAATTGGCCTCGGCCCCGCTAGCAGCCCTTTCCCCCATGGAGGGCCATGCCAGGGACAACCCCTGCAAATTCTTCGTCAGGCTGCGCTAGCCACCACGCCTTTGCCTTCGCCTCCCAACTCCATTTGCGTGGGAGATGGAGCTGGATCCGTTGCAGGCATTGCGGCTGCACATGAGGGGTTGTGGGAACAGCGGCACATGGGCCGACGTCGAGTTCGCCGCCCGTCACGTCATGTATCTTCACCGAGGGTGGAAGACGTTCGCTCGCCTCCACAGCTTGACGGATGGGCTCACTTTCCATTTCAAACTAATGGAGGGTGTCCTCCTCTCCGTCAAGATCTTCGGGCACTTCAGGACTCGCGTGAGGTGCTGTGTGGAGAGCTCCTCCGACGATGAAGATTCTTCCTCAAGCGAGAGTGGCAAGGAAGACAACGGCAGCGACGACGAGGGCAGTGGGCGGCAGGATGACGAGTCCGACTAGGTGTCGGGCGCCGCCCCGAGCGGCACCGGCGACCCCATCATCCGTGTCGCCGGCTCCTTGAACTTCTCGGGGTTGTCTCCTTGGGCGGCTGACGTTGGGAGGCTACGGAAGAGGAAGAGGGCGGGCGGCAAGGCCGTCAAGTCGGAGTACGCGGGCACCAACGCCTTCGTCGCGTATTGACGTCCTGCCGCCTCGTCTTCAAGCTCTTCCTCCGGCGCCGCCACCACCATCCAGCCCTTGGACGGCCACCGAGATGTTCTCTTGGTGTCTTCTGCCACTCGTAGCTCGCCTAGGCGCCCCTTTTGCCCTTCTGCTTTCTTGTTCCATTTCCTGAGGAGAGGGACAAGAAAGGGATTACGAGCACCTTATATCTTTTTAGTCTTGTAAGCCTTCGGGCCTTTGTTAACTTTAGAACTTGTAATCCCCTTGTTCATGTTTTTCATTTCGTATGGACTATACATGTGTGGGATGTTTTTTTAATGAAAAAGGGATGTTTGCCGGGTTTTTCGTTCGCGGGTAGAACCCATGACAAGGAGTGAATCCTTGTCACCTTTAATATAAACGTTTTTTTCACCCGGCAACAGGCCTTGCCGTCCCCCCACTTCGCTTGACCTTTCTCACGCCCTTGGCGGAGGCAGGGATGCGGTGGGCTTAGGCCCCTCGTTTCATTTCCTTGCTGTCGCGACTATGACCAAACTCGGTCCCAAGAGATGAGTCCTAGGGTCCAGAATGGAGGGAGCACGGTAGCCTAAGGATAAAACAAGGTTTCACATACCTCAGCCCATAACGAAACACATGATAGAGGATAGAAGACTTATCTGGATCCGCAGCCCCCCGGCAACCTTGGCTTGCTGCGGATGGATCCTTGCTCTTGTAGCCCCCGGCAACTTTGGCTTGCCGGGGCTCGGATGCTGGTCCGTCCCCTTTGCTCCAAAATAGCTTGGCAAGGATATTTGTGTGTCCTGCGAACCAAGGAAGACAGAGAAGAACAGAGAGATGCACACTCGACCTCTAAGCTAGGGGTTAGCCGCCGCTAAGCACTATCAACCCTAACCAAGGAAGAGACTCAACCTAGCATGCATGCTATAACTTAGGGCGCCAGCGCTTCGTTTATTTATGCTCAGGGTCTGCACCTGGCTTTGTACAAACGGTTACATGCCTTGCCGGCAAGGCTTGTACAAAAGGGTGGCTTGCCAGGAGGCCCGGCAGGCGCGCCTTATGGGTAAAACTTGCGAAGATGCTCGATGTTCCAGGAGTTGCTCACTCGAATGGCATCTTCGGTCTCCAGCCGGACTGCACCGGGCCTGGTTACTCGTGTTACCCGATAAGGGCCTTCCCACTTTGGCGTCAACTTGTTGGAATTCTTGGCCGACTGAACATGCCTAAGAACAAGGTCACCTTCCTCAAAGCTCCGGGCACGAACCTTGCGGCTATGGTAGCGGTGCAAGGCTTGCTGGTAGCGTGCTGCTCTCACAGCCGCCCGGAGACGATCTTCCTCAAGGAGCGTTGCGCCATCTTGCCGCAACCGCTCTTGCTCAAGCTCATCATAAGAGAGCACTCGAGGTGACCCGTATATGAGTTCCGTGGGAGAATTGCTTCTGCCCCGTAAACCAGGGCAAAGGGTGTCTGGCTGGTGGCTTGATTTGGCGTCGTTCTGATCGACCAAAGAACCGCCGGCAACTCATCAATACAGCGCCTCCCGCTTTTTTGCAGCCTGTCAAAAGTCTTTGTTGTTAGGCCTCGCAGGACTTCAGCATTTGCTCTCTCCGCTTGGCCGTTGCTCCGTGGGTGTGCCACGGAAGCAAAACAGACCCTGCTGCCGAGATCCTCAATGTATTGCATGAAGGCATGGCTCGTGAACTGTGTGCCGTTGTCGGTGATGATCCTGTTGGGCACCCCAAAACGGCACACTAGTCCCTTGAAGAACTTGATGGCTGACTGCGCTGTCACCTTCCTCACTGCTACCACTTCCGGCCACTTTGTGAACTTGTTGATTGCGACGTACAAGTACTCAAAGCCCCCGACTGCTCGGGGGAAGGGGCCCAAGATGTCGAGCCCCCAGACCGAGAAGGACCAGGAGAGAGGGATAGTTTGCAGGGCTTGAGCTGGTTGATGGAGCTTCTTTGAATGGAACTGGCACGCTTCACACTTGGTTACTAGTGCTGTCGCATCCTGGAGGGCGGTGGGCCAGAAGAAAGCTTGCCGGAAAGCTTTGCCGGCAAGGGCCCTTGACCCTATGTGGGAGCCACATATGCCTCCATGTATCTCTGCCAACATCTTTAGTCCTTCCTCCCGGGAGATGCGCATTAATTTCACCCCATTTGGTCTTCTTCTGTACAATACGTTATCAACAAATTGGTACAGAGCAGACCGGCGGGCTACTCTTTCTGCCTCTTCCTACTCCTCAGGAAGCTCTCCTTTTTGAAGGAATTGGACGGTGTGCTGCGCCCATGCCGGAGCTTATGGCTCGCGACAGGGACCAAAGGCATCTCTTCTGCCACGGGAGCGGCCGCCTCCATGGCCATGACCTGAGGTCCTGCCGGAGTCGGTTGCCCTGCGGTAGGATCGGCATCCACGGCAACATCTTCGCCGTCGGCTCCGGGGAGCTCGATGGGGAAGTACTTGCCGGGGCCTAGCTTCCTCCGCTTGTTCTGCCCGTTCGACGGCTCAACGGATGGTTGGGTTAATTGAAGAACAAAAGTACCTGGTTCCACAGGTAGCTTGAGGGCAGCACGCTTTGGCAAGTAGTCGGCGATGTCGTTCTCTGCCCGAGGGACATGCTCCACTTGTATAACGTCAAAGCGCTCCTCCAGTTTCCTCACATCATCTATGTAAGCTTCCATCAACGGGTTTTGATAATCTTTGTTGATCTGCCTGACGACGAGCTGTGAGTCACCCCTGACGATGAGCTTCTTAACTCCGAGGTCTCCCGCGATCCTGAGACCGGCAAGCAAACCCTCGTACTCGGCGGTGTTGTTGGTTGACATCTCTCGGGAAAAGTGCATCTGGATGGCATACTTGAGGTGCTCTCTGGTGGGTGTGATAAGTAGCACACCAACACCGGCGCCTTGCAGCAAGAAGGCACCATCAAAGTACATGATCCAGTTGCGGCTCGTTTCCTTGCCGGGGAGAGTGGTCTCCTGTACCTCTTTGTCGGGCGTCGAGGTCCATTCCGCAACAAACTCCGCCAAGACTCTGCTCTGAATCATCGAGGTACTTTCAAACTTCAAACCGAAACTTGACAGCTCCAGGGCCCATTCTACGATCCTCCCCGTCGCATCTGGGTTGTGTAGTATCCGTTGCAATGGGAGGCAGGTGACCACCATGATTTCGCGCGCTTGGAAGTAATGGCGTAGCTTCCTCGAAGCCATAAGGAGGCCGAAGAGCAGATTTTGCACACCGGAGTACCTCGACCTAGCCCCTGCAAGAGGGAGCTGACGAAGTACACTGGGTGCTGCACCATTTTCTTCTCATGCGCCTCTTCACCCGATCGCGTGGGTCCTGTCATGCTGGCGTCAGCCCCTGCCGGGGACTCAATCTCGCTAGGATCGAGCCCTGCCGGAGAGGGTTTCGGCTTGCCATCTGTTGGCTCTGCCGCTGCCGCTGCCTTCTCGTCGACCTCTCTCTGCGCCACTAGTGCGGTGCTAACCACCTGATTTGTTGCCGCTAGATAAAGCAGCAACGGTTCTTTTGGTTTGGGCGCGACCAACACTGGGGTAGAGGAGAGGTATCTCTTGAAATCTTGCAGTGCTGCCTTGGTCTCTGGGGTCCACTCCACTGGCCCTGCCTTCTTCAAGATCTTGAATAAAGGAAGGGCATGCTCTGCGGACTTGGAGATGAACCGGCTCATGGCGGCAACGCAACCAGTGAGCCGACGCACGTCCTTGATCCGTTTGGGTGCCTCAATCTGCTCGATGGCCTTGATCTTATCTGGGTTTGCTTCAATCCCTTGCTGGGACACAAAGAACCCGAGAAGTTTGCTGGATGGGACACTGAAGACACACTTCTCAGGGTTCAATTTGAGGTTGATCTTGCGTAGGTTCCCAAATATTTCCTCCAGATCTTGCACAAGTGTTGCTTTGTCCTTGATTTTGACCACTATGTCTTCCATATAAGCTTCCATATTTCTATGTAGCTGGGGCTCAAAACCAATTTGGACTGCTCTTGCAAAGGTTGAGCCAGCACTCTTCAACCCGAAAGGCATCCGTAAAAAGCAATACGTACCACATGGGGTTATGAATGCTGTCTTTTCCTTGTCTTCTTTTGTCATGAAGATCTGGTGGTATCCCGAATAGGCGTCAAGGAATGATAACAGGTCACACCCAACCGTGGAGTCAACAATCTGGTCGATGTGCGGTAACAGGAAGGGATCCTTTGGACAAGCCTTATTGATGTCTGTGTAGTCAATACACAACCTCCACTTCCCATTTGCCTTGCGCACCACTACCGGATTGGCCAACCACGTCGGATGGAGTACTCCTCTCACCAAGCCTGCCGCCTCTAGCTTTCTGATTTCCTCTGTGATGAACTCCTGCCACTCCAGAGCTTGCTTCCTGACCTTCTGCTTGACGGGCCGCGCATGAGGACAGACAGCAAGGTGGTGCTCAATCACCTCCCTGGGAACGCCGGGGATGTCGGAGGCTTGCCATGTGAACACATCGACATTCGCCCGCAGGAAGGTGACGAGCTCGCTTTCCTATTCGCCGTCGAGGGTGGAGCTTATGGTGAACGCTCCCCCCGTGCCGTCCTCCTTGACGGGCACCTTCTTGGTCTTCGGTGGTGTAGCTCTGGACTTCTTGCTCTTGCCGGCGGAGCTCTCTGGCACGTTCTCAACGGAAGCACAACAACCCGAAGAGGTGCGCTTGCCGGAGTGGGTGCGAGGGGTCTCGCCGGTCTTCTTCTCCCCCAGGGCTCCATCGGCAGGAGAAGGTGCCTTAGCGGCAGCTGCTGCAACTGCTTCCCAGTAGAGTTGGTCAGCGTAGATCAGCGCATCTTTCTTGTCGGAGGGACGGTGATGATGTTCATCGGCCCGGGCATCTTCAGCATGTTGTAGGCGTAGTGTGAAGCCGCCATGAACTTGGCTAGTGCCGGGCGGCCGAGGATCCCGTTGTAAGGCAAGGGGATCTTGGCTACATCGAAAACAATCCTTTCCGTCATGTGGTTCAGCTCGCCTCCGAATGTACGGGCAGTGTGACCTTTCCCTTTGGCTGGCTCCTCCCCAGGTTAACCCCTTGGAACGTGCCCGTCTCCTCGCGTCTCCGTCGGGGATCTGCAGCCTTCTGACCACAACAGGTGAGATCAAGTTCAGGCCGGCTCTGCCGTCAACCAACATCTTTGGCACCTTGAGGTTGCGGATTGTTGGTGAAACCAACAATGGCAAGCACCCGACCACAATGGTGCGGTCAGGGTGGTCCTCGGTGTCGAAGACGATGGGCGTGCTGGACCATTTCAGCGGCTTCCGTGCATCGAACGATGGCTCCACCGCCGTGATATCACGCGCCCACTGCTTGAGTTGGCGGTGGGACATATGCAGCGAGGCCCCACCATCGATGCACATGGCCTCTGTGGCTTTCTGAAACTCGTGGTCGCCGGACTCATCGTCCTTGTCATGATCATCGTCTTCCTGCTTCTTGTCGCGGCCCTGGGCGGGCCTCTCTTGCTGATTATCCTTGCCGCGGCGGCCTCCTTGGCCGCCATGTTTCTTGCCGGACCCCTCGGCACCATCTGGGCCTTTCTCCTTGTCCCGCCGCTCATACTCGGCTTTCTGCTTCTCAACGAGCAACTCTACCTGCCGGCAGTTTTGGAGATCATGGCCCTTAGTGCGGTGGATCTTGCAGTACTTCTCGTCGGAGCCTCCTGGCTTGTCGGTAGCCGCCAAGGCCCGACAAGCGTCACACCCGGAAACCTCCTTGCCGGGGTCGCTCGCCTTGGTCTTCTTGGTGGCGCCAGTGTTGTCGGATCCCTCAACGGCAAGCACAACCTTGCCCTTGCGCTTTCTGTTATGGCATCGGGCCTTCTTCACTGGGGTGACGGTGTCATCCGTGAAGTCGGTTTCCGCATCAGCGTCTTCGCCGGGGTACTTCCTTCCCTCTTCAGCACGAGTGCACCGATCGGCCAGAACATAAAGTTCGGCCACATCTTTGACATTGTTCATCGCCAGCTCTTCATGCATCTTATGATTGCGCACATTCTGATGGAACGCACTGATCACGGCGGCATGATGAACGTCTGGGATGTTGTACTGCACTCGGCTGAACCTTTGGATGTACTTGCGCAAGTTCTCCCCTTCCTTCTGGGGGATGATGTGTAAATCACTCACTTGGCCATGAGCCTGGTGACCTCCGGTAAAGGCACCAACAAACTCATGGCACAGATCCGCCCAAGAAGAGATGGAATCCACCGGCAAGTGCATCAACCATGACATAACATTAGGCTTGTGTGCAGACGGGAAGTAGTTGGCAAGTACCTTATCGTCACGGGCCCCAGTAGCTTGCATCGCGATGGTGTAGATGCTGAGGAACTCTGACGGGTAAGTCTTGCCATTGTACTTCTCACTAACGTCGAGCTTGAACATACGGTGGGAGGGCCACTGGAACTGCCGCAGCTCACGGGTGAAGGCTGGACAACCCACCTCATAAGGTAGGCCACCGTAGCCTCCCGGCGCTGGGTGGTCCATAGCAGGCCCTGCCCGCCTGTCCGACTGGTGGCGCGCGTCATGTCGGCGCTCGATCGTAGTTCGAGCGTCCTCATGAGCCTGCTCCCGAAGGACTTGACGCTGACCGTGGTTAGTTCGCGGGTCAGACGATGCGATGGAGATATTGTCTCGAGCGTTGTCGCGACGAACCGACGCCCGGGGTGGTCGGGGCAGAGGAGGGGAGTGCACCGTGGCTGCATCGCCTCCAGCACGCTTTTCGCTGGCATGCGGTGGTCCGGTGGAGCGACGGCCGACGGGTCCCGCCGGCCGTAACTCATCGTTGTTGGCGATGCCGACGAGGCTCCGCATGGTGGCCCTCCACTCGTCGAGCTTCTCCATGGCGGGAGGAAAATCGAGGAGCAGCTGTGTGCACGCTAGGGCTTCCACTGGCGTGGGTGGCGGCGAGAGCTGGGTGGACCGCGATGCGCCTCGGCTTCTAACTGCGTTAGAAGGAGCTGCGTCACGGCTCCGCAGCCGTTCGCCATCTCCATCAGCACCTCGACGCGCATGCTGGCCCTCTTCTTCATGTGATGGGTGCACGGGACTCTTCCCAGGGCGGTGCGCAGGGTCACCGGTAGGGTGATGCTGCTTATCACGCACAACCTGAGAGGAGCGCGCTGTGGGCGCCGGTGTCGGCGTCTTGGAGGCCGCCGTGCCGCCGCCTGGCGGGACGGTGGCGCCCCTAGAGGGCCCCGCGCCGCTTGCGGGGGCCCGACTCCACCTCCGGAGCCCGCGACTGGTGGCTCGTCGCCTGGCGTGCGAGCGAAACCACTAGCCAGGCTTGGACCATCAGGGTGATGTAGATGTTCGCGGGCCGTGCCACGGGTTCTCTCCGTGACTGGCCTGCTACCGGTCCGCGCCGGTACCAACCCGGTCCCGGATGAACCGATCACCGTGGTCGTCTTCTTTCTTAGGAGCCATGGCGATGAAGAACATCTAGGTCGGCTGCTAGGCCATATTCTCACAATTGCGCCCCCTACGTGGCGCGCCAAAGATGTCGGTGGGAAACGACACCTATGGGATCACTGGAATCCCTTCTATGGTTGCGGGGCGCGGGGATTGTGAGAAGAGCGGTACTAGCAGACAACACAAAGGGGATTTACCCAGGTCCGGGTCGCAAAGATGCGTAAAACCCTACGATCCTGCTTTTGTGGATGTATTCAGTGTTCGTGAGCTTTCGAACTAGCTCTAGGTGCTGTGGGGTTCGAAAGAGCCGGATCCTTTCCCCGTATGTCGTGGGCCTCCTTTTATAGGCGAAAGGGGCTGCCACAATGGCACACGGGAGGTGGAAAGTGCAACAGTGTTGCGAGCTTATCGCTGGTTATTACAGGACAAAGCACATTTAATGCGAGGCTTAGGTGTCCCTTCGCTTTATCGGGGACGGGGGCGAGGCCCGTCCCGTCCGTCGCCGCTCCTCCTTGCTTCGACACGCGCCCTGGCCAGCGATGCATGAGGTGCCATGTAGGCAGGCAGGCAGTTGAGGTGGCGCGGTGGTGGAGCCTCCACGAAGGGCTGCATGTTGCCACGCAGGTGCCTGCCCAGCTGGTTGTGTCGGCAGCTACATGCGAACGGAGGCGAAGATTTGGCTGCCGCGGGCCTGGCAGTGACCCTGCCGGTGCACTTGGCGAGAGTCTTGCTGTTGCGCACTGGCGTCCCCGACAAGGATCTTGCGGGGGTCTTGTGGGTTTCTTCGGTGAGGATAGTTGCCTTCCTATCCTCATTTGATCTTGAGCATTTTATGTCTTCACAAAGATCTGCATGCCAGCACAGAGGTGCCTCCCGAGCCCTGTCCTGACATGTTTGTCTAGCGTTGGTGGGCTCAAAGGTGGCTCGCTCGGCTGGTGGGGGCGAGCTCCCCCGGCAAGGGTCTTGCCGGGGCCGCTGAGGCTGCCCCCGGCAAGGGTCCTTGTCGGGGAAACCTGCTCCGTCCCTCTGATCTCTGTGGTCTTGGTCCTTGTCGTTGCTTTGTTTGTCTCATGCCTTCGGCTTCTCTCCGGCTTCCCTTTCCTTCCCTATTATGCGTGGCCGTGGCGGGTGACGCCGACTGCCCATGCACAAGTAAAGGGGTCAAAAGGAGAGCCTCTTCTTTTGTACACCAACACTCATCCCCTTGAGCCCTCGCGAGGGAGCTCATCCACTGTACTAGTTCATCCCCAAACCTCCTCGTGAGGCCAATCCACCACAAAGCAGGAGTAGGGCTTTACACCGCAAGGTGGCCCAAACCTGTAAATTGCCGTGTCCATCTTCTTCCCCACTTTAGCGTGTATCCAGTGAAGCTAGGCTGTACGGAGACGAGCTTGAGGCCTGAGAGGTTAAGATCTTCACACATGCCCCAGAGTTTAAACCTTATTGGGTCTGCGGAGCACTTCATCCTACATTTGGTGAGCCAGGTAGGGGTGTGTCGAAGTCTAATCCGCCGACCGTGCTTCATCCGCGCCTTGCTGCCCCCATGGCAAGCGCTGCCCTGCAGGCGTACGGGAGTGCCACGGGTTGCCCGGCTTTCACCCCTGATCTGCGACGGGTGCAGTCACCTGCGAAGTTCAGGTCGGTGTTGCCCTCGCGGTACGACGACATTGCGGACTCCTAAGGGTTCCTCCGATCATACGCGGAGGCCATCGAGGCGGCGGGCGACGACGACAAGGTCATGGCAAACTGGTTCCCCCTGGCTCTCACGGAGGCCCCTCGATCCTGGCTCTGTGGCCTCCTGCGTGCCTGGATCTCCTCTTGGGAAGAACTCTACGACCATTTCATCACACTCTTCATGGCTCCGGCGCCCCATGCGGTCGCGTGCATCGTCGGCGGGTCACAGGTGCCTCCCTCCAGCCGCCATATCAAGCAGTTTCTCCGTTGGCAAGGCGTTGCCCGGCCACAACACAAGGCTCTCCATGGCCGTGCCGGACCTGAAACTGACATCCCTTCGATTCCAGAGACCACCCCAAGACCACGATGGTGGAAGGAGCCCTCCCCATGCTGTGCACGCCCACCATCAGCAACGGCAGTGACCAAGACCCTCATCAACGGTGGCGCCAGCCTGAACGTCCTCTCGGTGGAAACTTTTGACCTGCTCCAAGTTTCGTATGACCAGATCCTCCCCACCAAGCCTTTCTTGGGTGTGGTCAAGGGCTCGGCCACCCCTTGGGCTCGATACGTCTCCCCGTCACCTTCGGCACGCGCGACAACTACCACATCGAGCTCATCGACTTCGACGTGGCACACATCAGCCTCCCGTACAATGCCATCCTTGGGTTTCTGGCCCTCGCCAAGTTCATGTCGGTGACCATCTAGGCTACAAGATCATTAAGATGCCGGGCAGCAGCGTTGTCATCGTGGTGGTCGGGGATACGAAAGATATGGTATGGGCCCTCAAACTCGCCTACAGGGCCGCGACCGCTTCGTGCTCTGCTGTCAGGGGCGCTGCGGAAGCTCAGGAGGCCGCGCCCGTGAAGAAAAAGCAACTATTCTCTCAGGACAGGGTCGAGACGAAGCAGGTGCCTGTCGATGTCGCGGGCTCGGGCCCCACCATTACCATTGGTGCTGGCCTTCCCTCGGACCAAGAGGAGGCACTGGTTAGCTTCCTGAGGGCTAACAAAGACGTATTCGCGTGGGAAGTGTCCGACTTGGTCGGCGCCTGAGGGAAGTAATTGAGCACCACTTGATAGTGTGCCCTGGTGCGCGCCTGGTGAAGCAAAAAGTGCGGCGTCAAGCATAAGAGAAGCAAGCATTTGTTGTCCAGGAGGTCGGCAAGCTCCAAGAGGCCGATGTCATTCGGGAAGTGCGACACCCAGACTGGTTAGCGAATCCTGTAATTGTCCCCAAGAAAGGTGGGAACGAGCACATGTGTGTGGACTTCACGAGCCTAGAAAAAGCTTGCCCTCAGGACCCTTTCCCTCTCCCACGTATCGACCAGATTGTGGATTCCACTGCCGAGTGCAATCTGCTGTGTTTTTTGGATGCTTTCTCGGGATATCATCAAATCAAGATGGCAACATAGGATGTCAAGAAGACAACTTTCATCTCCCCGTGCGGCGTATACTGCTACACTTGCATGCCCTTTGGGCTGCAGAACGATGGTGCAACTTTCCAGCGGCTGATGCAGATCGGGTTCGGGCCACAGCTAGGGAGGAATGCCGAGGCATACGTCGATGAATTGTGGTCAAATCACGGGAGGCAAGGACCCTAATCAAAGACCTGGAAGAAACATTCGCTAACCTGCATAACATCAACCTGAAGCTCAATCCAGAGAAGTGTGTGTTCGGGGTCTTGTCCGACAAGCTGCTGGGTTTCCTGGTGTCGCCCAGAGGGATCTAGGCCAACCTCGAGAACCAACCTCGAGAAGGTCAAGGCAATAGAGAGGATGAGCCCGCCTTAGACCCTCAAGGAGATGCAAAAACTTGCCGGATGCGTGACCTCCTTGGGGCGCTTCAGCTCCAACCTTGGCAAGCGCGCCCTCCCCTTCTTCAAGCTGATGAAGTAGAAGGGCCCGTTTGAGTGGACCCTGGAAGCTGAGGCAGCCTTCGAAGCCCTCAGGTGATACCTCACAAGCTCGGCTGTCATGGTGGTGCCTCGTCCGCGTGAGCCCCTGGTGCTTTACTTGGCAGCCACCCCCCACTCAGCCAGCACAGCATTCGTGGCGGTCAGGGAAGGAGCCACCAACGCAGGCTTGAGACAAGACAGCCTGCGAGAAGCCGCACAGCCTTTGCTGCCCCAGGGCGGCGCTCCTGAGGATCCCGCTGCTTCAACGGCCGATGAGCCTCGCAAGCCCCTCGTGCCCCTCGCAGAGCAAGATGTCCCCGACTCCTCGCCCCTCATCGAGAACCGGTGTACTTTGTCAGCACGGCGTTGTTCAACGTGCGTGCGTTACCCTATGAAGCAGAAGCTCCTGCTCCTGCTCCTCGTTGCCTCAAGAAAATTGCATCACTATTTCCAAGGCCACCCCAACAAGGTCGTATCACTGTATCCCTTAGAGAAGGTGCTGCATAGCCCCAACGCCGTGGGGAGGGTAGCAGAATGGAACATCGAGCTGCAGGTCTTCAAGCTAGAAATTAGTATGACCAGGGTCATCAAGGTGGCGGCCTTGGCCGATTTTATGGCAGAGTGGACCAACGATCCTGATCGGGGGCTAGATGAGGGCCAATCCCTCACGCCCGGCGACAAAGCACCTGACGATGGGTCACGCACTTTGATGGTGCCTTCGCATGGCAGGGCGCGGGGGCTGGAGTCATGCTCGTCTCGCCAACCAAGGATAAGCCCTACTATGTTGTGTGACTCTACTTCCAGCATGGCAAGAAGGTCTCCAACAACATTGCAGAGTATGAGTGTTTGATTGTCGGCCTCAGGGCCGCGGCCGCCCTGCGAATCAAGCGCCTTACCATCAAAGGCAACTCACAACTCCTTGTCAGCTTCTCCAACAAAGAGTACAAGCCGAAGGACGAGCACATGGAGGCTTACCTAGAATAGGTACGTAAAATCGAAAAACGCTTCCTGGGCTTGGAATTGCAGCAGGTCCCGCGGGGCGCGAACAAGAAAGCAGACGACATTGCCAAGAGGGCGTCTCGCCGCGATCCCTAGAGGCCTGGCGTCTTCGAGGAGAGGCGCCACTAGCCGTCAGTGCCCCCTCCCCCCCGGCCACAGACCCGACGTTGCTCAGGGAGGAGCTGCCGCCGGCCCCGACCTCAGGAGCCCTGGCCTGTGGCCCGATCTCAGGAGCCCGCTTACTCCTGGCACTGGAACCTCAGGTGGGCTGCTAGACCGAGGAGTTCAAGGCGTACCTGCTCCGTGGCAACTTGCCCGAGAAGGAGCAGGACGCCGAGCGTGTGGTCCTCCAAGCCAAAGCTTATTGTTTGCAGGACGGCGAGCTGTACCAGTGATGCCCCAACAACGTCTCACTGCATATCTGGAGAGCAAGGGCGTGAATTGCTGGCCGATATCCATGGCGGGGACTACGGGCACCACACCTCGTCGCGCACCCTCGTGGGCAAAGTGTTCCGTAGCGGGTTCTACTGGCCTACGCCGCTCAATGACACCACCGAGCTGGTGCGATCCTGCGAGGCCTGCCAGTTCCATGCCAAGTAGATTCACGAGCCCGCGCAAGGTCTCCAGACCATCTCGCTCTCATGGCCCTTCGTGGTTTGGGGGCTGGTTATCCTAGGCCCATTTCCGTGCGCAGCAGGAAGATACTGCTACCTCTACGTCACCATCGACAAGTTCACCAAGTGGGCGGAGGTAGAGCCCGTGCGCAGCATCCCAACTGGCTCAGCCATCAAGTTCATCAAGGGCCTCGTGAGTTGTTTCGGTGTTCCCAATCGTATCATTACTGACAATGGCTCCCAATTCACGAGCAACCTCTTCAAGACGTATTGCGCTAACCTTGGAACGCAGATATGCTACGTGCCAGTGGCGCATGCATGGAGCAACGGCCGTGCCGAGCGCGCCAACGCGGAGGTCGTAAGGGGCCTCAAGGCAAGGAGCTTCAAGAAGAAGCTCAAGGCCTGCGCAGGGGTTGGCTCAGTGAGCTTCAACCCGTGTAGTGGTCTATCCGCACCACTGCGACTAAGCCCACCGGCGAGACCCCGTTCTTCCTTGTCTACGGGGTCGAGGTGTTCCTCCCTCAAAAGGTCAGGCATCACTCTCTGCGGGTCCTGGCATTCGACGAGGCGCGTCAAGATGCCTCACGGGGGACATGCCTCGTGCTCTTGGAGTAAGCCTGTTGCCAAGCCCCGCGCAGCGAGGTACTAGCAGGCACTGCAGCGTTACCACTACCGCATCATCCACTCCCGGACACTCGAGGTGGGAGACCTCGTCCCGAGTCGGGTCCTTTTAAGGGAGGGCCTTCACAAGCTCTCGCCCATGTGGGAGGGCCCGTTCAAGGTCGCTTGCGTCTCCAGACCTGGTGTTGTACGCCTGGAGACGCAGGACGAGGTCCCCATCCAAAATGCTTGGAACATCCAGTACCTCCGGAGGTTCTACCCGTGACACTCTCATGTAATAATGAGTGGGGCTTTACACGCCCCAGAGTCTCCTAAGTGCCTCCCTTGGGCCTTACGTGGGCTCCCACCCATGCCCAAGTGGAAGCCCCATGCTTCACGCTAGCGGGCGACACGGTCAATCAACGACTATGCCTACGCCTAGTGGAAGCCCCATGCTCCACGCTAGCGGGAAGACAAGAAGACTAGTGGTGCCGGGCGTGTCTGTTCTTTTGCTTTGCTCTTGTAACCCATTTTTTACTTCTTGGAATGAAACTTGCAGTTCTTGCGTCTTTATTTGAAAAAGGAGGGAGTTTCCTTTCTTTCTTCTTCTAGTAGGGTTTCCTCTCTTGAGTTTCATCTTTGGGAAGTGTGGCAGCTGCCCATGGCTCCCACTATCTTGTCCTGCGAGCGGGGGCTTGACACGGTGTACACGCATGAACTGGCCTAGGTTGCGCCAGCAGCAGACCTTGGCAGGATCCTCGCGCGACGCTCTCGAGCGAGCCATCGACCCCTCGGACTCAGGAGCATCCGCTTCCTGGCTCTGCCAGGCATCGCGCCTCGGTGTGCCAATGATGATCGGCCCTTGCTCGGGGGCTCCATGAGGCTCGTCATAGTCGTCATCGCCCGAGCTTCCCCTGGTGGAGGCGCCACCGCTGGTGCTGGAGGTGCGGCGGCCAAGGGCAAGTTCACCACCGAGGACACCGCGACCATGTTCGCTGTCATCGTCCGAAGGATGGTCGCTGTCGTTGCCACCATTCGGGCAGCACCCCAGACGGCTGCTGTCCTCCCCGAGGACCCTGACGTAGAGCGTTGCCGCCCCGTCATACTTGAAGTTGTGGGTGCGCCTCCCCTTCACACCGCGGGCATGGGCAAACCACTGCCATCCACGGGTCAAGAACACATGGCCGATGGAATTGACCTCGACCTCCACCCACGAGGACCCGTTGCAGCAGCTGTCAGGCTGCAGCCGCAGCCCAATGGGTCCCGCCGCTGGCAGTTCCTCCGTGAGGGAGCTTGGAAGCAGAAGCCAAGTGCCTCTAGGGCCCTCCACCCGCACAACGAACTCAAACGCTGAGTCGCTCGAGCAGGCACGGGCGCAATGGACGGCTGGCCATGGTGCGCCTTACCCCTTGGTCGTGGTTGCTAGGGCCACTGTAACCGCCCCTGTGAGGGAGGCCCCTCTCCCGGTGGTTGGGGCTGTTACGAGCCATCAGAGGCGGACGCTCGCGCCCCCGTGACGACGTCACCAGTGTGGCGACGGATTTGCGGGGACGGCCGCACCCTCTCTTGGGTGGCGGCGCCTTTGGCCCCACTTGAGAGGCCGAGCCCTTCTCTTTGGCTGAAAACCTCCTCGCTATCGCCATGACCACTTCGGTGAGGTGGAGGATACGGAGGAGATAGGAGGACGAGGAGGCAAGAAGACAAAGATGGGGTAGGGGGCTCCGCCCCCTTGCCCATTTATAGGCGGAGGAAGGCTAACCGGCGCCCCTCCATGTTCTAAGTGATGATGGCTCTGCCGCATGCACTAGGCTGCTATCAACTAGGAGCGGTTGGCGAGGCAACATGGGGGAGCGGAGGCATCGGCGTCCCGTCAAGCGCCACGCATCAGCCTGGCCCGTGATGTTGGCTTGAACTACGTCGATATTTCTCCAAAGATGAAGGCATGATGCAGCACAATAATGGTAGGTATTTCCCTCAGTGATGAGAACCGGTAGGAGAACCATGCAACACCATGTAAATAGCTCCTTCACACAAAGAACAAATACTTGCAACCCGTCGTGTTAAAGGGGTTGTCAGTCCCTTTCGTGAAACTGCGCCAGAAATTGGCACCTGGACAGGAGAAAGTTGTAATAGGTTGAATAAATAGGCCATGAATAAATTAAAGTGCAACAAAGTATTTTTGTGTTTTTGGATTAATAGATCTGAAAATAAAAGCGAACAAAAATAGATCTCGAAGGCAAATATAATAAAGAAGAGACCCGGCGGCCGTAGATTTCACTAGTGGCTTCTCTTAAGAAAAATAGCATACAGTGGGTAAACAAATTACTGTTGGGTGATACGTCTCCAACGTATCTATATTTTTCGATTGTTCCATGCTGTTATATTATCTTTATTGGATGTTTTACAATCATTTTATAGTCATTTTATATCATTTTTTGGTACTAACCTATTGACATAGTGCCCAGTGCCAGTTGATGTTTTCTTCTTGTTTTTTACATCGCAGGAAATCAATACCAAATGGAGTCCAAACACAGCGAACCTTTTTGTGGATTCTTTTGGACCAGGAGACATCCAATGGGCCAAGAAAGTACCTGAGAGGAGCTCCGAGGGGAGCACAACCCACCAGGGCGCGCTTGGAGGCCTAGGCGTGCCCAGGTGGGTTGTGCCCACCTCGGTGGCCTCCCGCACCGCCTCTTTGCTCTATAAATACCCCAATATTCGAGAAACCCTAGGGTAGTTGACAAAAATCAATTCCAGCCGCCGCAAGTTCCAGAACCACCAGATCCAATCTAGACGTCATCTCGGAGGGGTTCATCATATCCATTGGTGCCTCTCCGATGATGTGTGAGTAGTTCTTTGTAGACCTACGGGTCCGTAGTTAATAGCTAGATGGCTTCCTCTCTCTCTCTCTCTCTCTCTCTCTCTCTCTCTCTCTCTCTTGATTATCAATACAATGGTCTCTTGGAGATCCATATGATGTAAGTCTTTTTGCTGTGTGTTTGTTGGGATCCGAGGAACTTTGAGTTTATGATCAGATCTATGTTTTTATCCATGAAAGTTATTTGAGTCTTCTTTGATCTCTTATATGCATGATTGATTATAGCCTCGTATTTCTTCTCCGATATTTGGGTTTTGTTTGGCCAACTTGATCTATTTATCTTGCAATGGGAAGAGGTGCTTTGTGATGGGTTCGATCTTACGGTGCTTGATCCCAGTGACAGAAGTGGAAACGACACATATGTATCATTGCTATTAAGGATAACAAGATGGGGTCTATTTCTACATAAATAGATCTTGTCTAAATCATGTCATCGTTCTTATTGCATTACTCTGTTTTTCCATGAATTTAATACACTAGATGCATGGTGGATAGCGGTCGATGTGTGGAGTAATAGTAGTAGATGCAGGCAGGAGTCGGTCTACTAATCTTGGACGTGATGCCTATATAATGATCATTGCCTGGATATCGTCATGATTATTTGAAGTTCTATCAATTTCCCAACAGTAATTGTTTTCCCACCGTTTGCTATTCTTCTTGAGAGAAGACACTGCTGAAACCTACGGCCCCCGAGTCTCTTTTCATCATATTTGCTTTTGTGATCTATTTTCCTTTGCTTTTATTTTCAGATCTATTAAACCAAAAATACGAAAATACCTTGCTGCACTTTATTTATTTTGCGATCTATTTCTATCACAACTTTATCACGTCTTCTCGCCAACTTGAGGCATCATTACCTGAAAGGGATTGACAACCCCTTTAACACGTCGGGTTGAGAGTATTTGTTATTTGTGTGCAGGGGTTGTTTATGTTGTGTTGCTTGGTTCTCCTACTGGTTCGATAACCTTGGTCTCATCACTAAGGGAAATACCTACCGTCGTTGTGCTGCATCATCCCTTCCTCTTTGGGGAAATACCGACGTAGTTCAAGCAGGCATCAAAAGGAATTTCTGGCGCCGTTACCGTGGAGGATCTTCAACATCAACCAGGTTCCTAATCACAAATCTCATCTCCTTGCAATTTACATTATTTTCCATTTGCCTCTCGTTTTCCTCTCCCCCACTTCACAAAAATTTGTCGTTTTATTCGCCATCTTTTTCGTTCGCCGTTTTCTCGTCAGATTTGTTTTTGAGTGCAATCTTGTCGTGAAGTCTTCATGACTCAAGAGAACACCAAGTTGTGTCATTTCTCAAATACCAACAACAATGACTTTATTAGCACTTCGATTGCTCCTCCTGCCACTAGTGCGGAGTCTTGTGATATTAATACTGCTTTGCTGAATCTTGTTATGAAAGATCAATTTGCCCGTACTCCTAATGAGGATTCCGCGTCCCATCTTAACACATTTGTGGAATTATGCGATATGCAAAAGAAAAAAAGATGTGGACAATGATGTTGTGAAGTTGAAATTATTTCCGTTTTCTTTGCGAGATCGCGCAAAAATTTGGATTTCTTCTTTGCCTCGCAATAGTATCGATTCTTGGAACAAGTGCAAGGATGCTTTTCTTACTAAGTATTTTCCGCCTGCAAAAATCATTTCCCTTACAACCCAGATCATGAATTTCAAGCAACTTGAACATGAGCATGTTTCATAATCTTGGGAAAGGATGAAATTGATGCTAAGGAATTGCCCAACTCATGGGTTAAATCTTTGGATGATCATACAAAACATTTATGCGGGGTTGAATTTTGTTTCTCGTAATCTGTTGAATTCCACCGCGAGGGGTACTTCTATGGAAATTACTTTGGTGAAGCTACTAAATTGCTAGATATTATGGCCAATTACTCACAATGGCATACCGAAAGGGCTCCTACTAGTAAAAAAGTCAATTCCGTAGAAGAAATAAATTCTTTGAGTGAAAAAGTTGATGCTCTTATGAAGTTGGTTACTAATAAAAGTGCTCCTATTGATTTTAATGATGTGTCTTTGTCTACTTTGATTGAGCAAAATAGTGATGCCATAGATGTGAATTTTATCTCGCGAAACAATTTCAATAACAATGCTTATAGAGGTAATTTTAATCCTAGGCCTTTTCCTAGTAATTCCTCTAATAATTATGGTAATTCCTATGGTAATCCTACTTATAATAATAATAGAAACACCTCTGATCTTGAGAATAATATTAAAGAATTTATCAATACTCAAAAGGCTTTCAATGCTTCGATAGAAGAAAAGTTGAATAAAGTTGATGACATGTCAAGAAGTATTGATAGAATTTCTCATGATGTAGAATCTCTCAAGATGAAAAGTTTTGTGCCTAAAGTTTAAGAATCAATTAAAGCTTTTTATGTTTCTATGGATTAAAGTAAGAAAATAACTACTATGCTTAGAGCCAAAAGAGAATTTTTAGAAAGAGCGTTTTCTAGTGATTACTTTCATAAAAGTGATGAAGATCTTAAAATGATTGGTGTTTCTTTTATTGATTATTTGTTTAGTAAAATTAAGATTGATGAAAAGGGGACTCGAGAAGAGCCAACTTTATCTAGAAGTCGTCCCTATGATTGGAAGGGTGAAAACCTTGTTGAGAAAATTGATAAAAGTGGGTTTGAATAGGTCAAGAATTTAACTAGTGATGTGCCCACTATTTTGGATTACAAAGACTTTAATTATAATAGTTGCTCTTTGGTTGATTGTATTTCTTTGTTGAAATCCATGATAAATTCACCCCATGCTTATGAACAAACTAAAGCTTTTACTAAACATATTGTTGATGCTATGATGAAAGATTTTGAAGAAAAGTTGGAATTAGAAGTTTCAATTCTTGGAAAATTACATGTTGAATGGGGACCTACTATCAAAGTCAAGATTAAAATTTATGAGTGTTTAGCTTTATGTGACTTAGGTGCTAGTGTTTCTACAATTCCGAAATCTTTATGTGATGTGCTTGGTCTTACCGATATTGAAGAATGTTCTTTAAATTTGCACTTCGCGGATTCTACTATTAAAAAGCCTATGGGAAGAATTAAAGATCTTCTTATTCTTGCAAATAGATTTATGTTCCCATAGATTTTTTTGTTCTTGATATTGATTGCAATCAGTCTTGACCAATTACACTTGGTAGACCGTTTTTACGTACTATTGGTGTCGTGATTGATATGAAAGAAGGCAATATTAAATTTCAATTTCCACTAATGAAGGGCATGGGACAATTCCCTAGAACAAGAATTAGGCCACCATATGAATCAATCATGAGGGCATCATATGGAACTAGAACTAAAGATAACAACACTTAGATCCTATGTGTTATGCCTAGCTAGGGGCGTAAAACGATAGCGCTCCTTGGGAGGCAACCCAACTTGTATCTTTTTGATTTTTGGTTTTCTTACTATTTTCAATAAAATACACAATTATTCCTCTGATTATATTTTTTTTGTGTTTTAAATTAGTGTTTGTGCCAAGCAAGGCCTTTGGGATGATTTGGGTGAAAGTTGATTTGATCTTGCTGAAAAACAGAAACTTTTGCGCTCACAAAATTATTTTTCGTTTCTACCATAAGAGTGATTTTGAGTTGATTCTTTTTGCAGAATATTAATAAACAAATTATTCACGTCTTCCTAATTTTTAAGAATTTTTGGAGTTACATAAGTATTCGAAGTAGTTAGATTGCTACAAACTGTTCTGTTTTTGACAGATTCTGTTTTCTTTGCGTTGTGTGCTTGTTTTGATGATTCTATGGTTTTATTTGAAGAGTTTTTGCCATAGAAAAGTTGGAATAAAGTATATATAATGAAAAAATAAACTATGAATGGGTTTGCAACAGTACTTACAGTAGTGGTTTGCTTTTTATACTAAGGGATCTCACAAAGGTTTTGTTGAGTTTTGTGTGATTGAAGTTTTCAAGTTTTGGGTGATCTTACGATGTATAAAGGAATAAGGATTAGCAAAATTCTAAGCTTGGGGATGCCCGAGGCACCCCAAGATAATATTCAAATAAGTAGCAGGCAACTAAGCTCGGGATGCCCCCGAGTGGCATCCCCTCTTTCTTCTGACAACCATCGGTATTTTACTTGAATCTATATTTTTATTCATCACATATTATGAGTTTTGCTTGGAGCGTCTTGTATGATATGAGTATTTAATTTTTTTGTTTTTTTGTTTTAAGTCTTGAATCCTTTCTGGACACACCTTTTTGAGAGAGCCAAAAATTATGCTATGCTTGCTCCTATGCTTCTCTTAAATTTTTAGAGCCATGGAATTGCTCTAGTACTTCACTTATATCTTTTTGAGCACGTTGTGCTTTGTTATTTTTGAATAAATGCTCTCATGCTTCACTTAGATTTATTTTGGAGTTAGTATTTTTTTAGAAATTCTCCCTTGCTTCACTTAGATTATTTTGAGAGAAAGAAAAGTTATGCTCATGTTCTTCACTTATATTTGTTTGAGCTTATTGAAAACAACATAGGAAAATTGTCCCAAAGTGATAGATATCCAAGGAGGATATAATAAAAACTAAGATCACTGGGCAAAATAGACTTGATTCTTAGTAATGGTTTTGAGATATGACTATATGATATGTGAGTCATGTTGATGAGTAATCGTGCTTTAGTAAGAATATTGATGTTAAGGTTTGTGATTCCCTATGCAAGCATGAAAGTCAATAGTTATGCGATGAAATTTATATCCTGCTTGTGGTGCATTATTCGGTGTTACTTATGCTTAATGCTTGGGTATGAGATTTTTCGTTTCTTGGTTGGTCGCTTCTCAATCTTTTTGCTAGGCTTCATTTTGCACTAAGTATGATCACTACTTGTGCATCCAAAATCCTTTAAACCAGTTTTGCCATATGAGTCCACTATATCTACCTATATGCGGTATTTCCATGCCGTTCTAAGCAAATTTACATGTGCCATCTCTAATTTTCAAAATAAATTTCTCTTTTGTGTGCTCGTACCGCTCGCGAGGCGGTGAGGGGTGGCCAACATTTTCCATGCTAGATGTGTTATTCTCACGATGAGTGTCGGTGTCAAAATCGGCGGATCTCGGGTAGGGGGTCCCGAATTGTGCGTCGAGGCGGATAGTAACAGGAGACAAGGGACATGATGTTTTACCCAGGTTCGGGCCCTCTTGATGGAGGTAAAACCCTACGTCCTGCTTGATTAATATTGATGATGTGTGTTACAAGAGTTGATCTACCACGAGATCAAGGAGGCTAAACCCTAGAAGCTAGCCTATGGTATGATTGTTGTTCGTCCTACGGACTAAAGCCATCCGGTTTATATAGACACCGGAGAGGGCTAGGGTTACATAGAGTCGGTTACAATGGTAGGAGATCTACATATCCGTATCGCCAAGCTTGCCTTCCACGCCAAGGAAAGTCCTATCCGGACACGGGACGAAGTCTTCAATCTTGTATCTTCATAGTCTTGGAGTCCGGCCGATGATGATAGTTCGGCTATCCGGACACCACCTAGTCCAGGACTCCCTTAGTAGCCCCTGAACCAGGCTTCAATGATGACGAGTCCGGCACGCATATTGTCTTCGGCATTGCCAGGCGGGTTCCTCCTCCGAATAATTTATAGAAGATTGTGAACACCAGGATAGTGTCCGGCTCTGCAAAATAAATTCCACGTACCACCATAGAGAGAATAATATTCACACAATGTTCAATCTGCTGACGTATTTGGTGGCGTGACGTCACACCACTACCAAGCCTTTACTCGAATTGTTTTTATTGTACCACCTCAACGCGTTTAGCGAAGCGGTTTCCTTGGAACGTCTTGTTGAAGCAGAGATCGTGTTCCCCTTATTCCGGGATTCCCATCAATACGGACGTGGGTAACCCAACCGCACCATTGATTGCGGCGCTTGGGAGATAAGCGAGTTTTATCAGGCCGGTGGGGACACATGTTTTTTTCCGCCCATATAAGGGGATAAAGATCCAACCCTTTTACCTGCGCCTTCTTCCTCCTTGGCTTATCCATCTCCGCGAACTCGAGCTCCAGCACCCAAGTCCGCACATCTCACCTCAACCTTCTCCAACTATGTCCGGAGCGGGAGGCAAGTGGATGGCCTCCTCCGTCACGGAGGGGCACATCCAGAAGCTGCGTAGTGCCGGATATTTGTCCAGCAACATCGCGCACCGGCTCCCCAATGAGGGAGAGCTCATCCCCACCCCCAGGCCCCATGAGAGGGTAGTATTTCTTCCCCATTTCCTCCGCGGACTGGGCTTCCCACTCCATCCCTTTGTCCGGGGGCTCATGTTCTACTACGGCCTGGATTTCCATGATCTGGCCCCAAATTTCATCCTCAACATCTCGGCGTTCATCGTCGTGTGTGAGGCCTTCCTCTGCATCCAGCCCCACTTCGGCTTGTGGCTCAAGACCTTTAGTATCAAGCTGAAGGTTGTGAAGGGTAGTCAAGCGAAGTGCGGAGGCGCCATGGTGGGCAGGATGTCCCACATTACTTGGCTTGAGGACACTTTCGTGGAAACCATTAAGGGGTGGAAATCGGGGTGGTTCTACATCACCGAGCCGCGTGACCCTGAATGGGCAGCGGCCCCCGAATTCAGATCTGGTATCCCCACACGGCTCACCTCCTGGAAAGAGAGCGGCCGGACATGGGGTGATTCAGAGGAGCTGACCGGACTCCAAGCCTGCATCCAAAAGCTAGTGGACAAGAAGCTCAAGCTTGTCAACATAGTCCAGGTCATGCTCATCCGCCGGATTCTCCCGTGCCAACGATGGGGCTTCAATATGTGGGAGTTTGATCCGGTGCAGCACCAGACTTTGAGCGGGCTCTTCGACACTACATACGAAGACGTCTGGAGGGTGCTGTTTAAGGGTGCCGAGGCCCCCACATCCGCTACCGAAGATCACGGATTCAGCTCGCAGCGTCCAGCTGACGAGGTAAGCGATTTTGCCCTTTACGGGACGCTTGTTTTCCATAGTTTGACTCCATGCGGGATCTAAACTCCCTCTCCTTTGACAGGACTGGCTGGAGAAGGCCGAACAGACTATCTGTTCGGCCCCATTACCAGAGGACCCAGCGGACGCCTGCTTAACGGGGCTGCTGGCTCCGGCACCCCACGTGGTGCCGGAGAAGAAGGCCAAGAAGAAGGCCACGGGCACTCGGAAGAGTTCCCGTTTTCAGGTGTTATCGGATGATGACTCCGAGGCAGACTCCTCCCACAAAGGCGAGGAGGAGAAGAAGAAAGCCTCTCCCCCAGTGGGGGGAGGGAAGAAAAGGAAGGCCTCCCCAACGAGGGAGGCCGAAGGGTCCAAGAAGGGAAGGATTCTTCCCCCAGACTGCTCTGCCAACGCCGGCGACGACGACGAGGATTGGCCCCCAAGGGCCAAGCCCCTGGCGAGATCGTAAGTATCCAGACTCCCGAATAACTTTATATTTTTTCCTTTCGCAAAATGGTGTCTTTCTAATGCCGCATACAACCCTGCAGTCCGCCCAAGGATGATCTTCTCACTTCGTCGAGCGGGTCCTTGGGTGCGTCGGATATGGATTCCCTTCCGACCGCCTCCACCCCCCGTGATGCGGACGATGCCGAGGTGGGATCCCGGGAAGGGACCTACCAGGAGGAGGAGGCCCCGGAGATGTCGCAGAACAACCTCCCGGACTTTGCACCGGACTCGGCCCCGGAACCCATAGGGGTTCCGGAGTCTGGCGGGCGGCCCCTTCGCAAGAAGGGCAAGACCGTGACGCCGGCAGCCTCCGTCCAACCGGAGGCGCCGGATAGCTTGCTGGAGGCGCTCAATGGCGCCTCCATCGAAGAGGAACACCGCACTGTTATGAGTGCGGTGATTCAGAAGGTTCAGCTCGTCAAGAGCGGGCTGACCGAAGCCTGCAGCAGCCTTCTAACAGGCTTTGAGGTAAGAATTTCGATATATGTAAAATAGTACCGCATAGACAGTAGCCCCTGATGCTCGGTTCGGTGTTCGGAAAGAAAAGCCGGACTGAGGATCTAAAAAGATATACGCATGACTCATAAAAAATATGTCAATATGGGATTGCAGGCTGTGCTGCTAACCTCTGCCGCACTGACTGCGGAGGTCAATACTTTGAAGCAAAGCCTCGAGCGGTCTGAGAACGAGCTCGGCTGTGCCAAGAAGAAGCTCGAGGACAATGAAGGTGAGTAACACCTTATTAAAAATGTACCTTACAGAAAAGGATTTTGGTTGCAAGAAGAATGACAAGGATAACGTGGGTATTGCAGGGGCCACAAGCGAGGTGGCGACCCTGAAGGAGGCGGTGTCCGCGACCGAACGTAATGCGGCCGCGGAACGCACCGAGCGAGAGAGGCAGGAGGCGCGGGTGGCGGAGGCACGGCAAGAGCTCCAGGCTCTCGTGGAAAAACACGAGAGCTTGGAGCGTGACTCGAAGACTCGAGAGTCCGAGCTTGCAACGGCTCTTGAGAGTGCCAAAGCCGCTAAGGCAGAAGCCTATAAGGCCCTCCAGGAAGTCGAGGCGTTGAAGAAAATAGCGGCGGGTAAGGCATTTTTCATGCAAAGTGAGCATGTGAGTGTGAATTACCTATCACTTACCCGAATTCGGAGCTCTCCAGGAGTGTTTGCAGATCTGCCCCGCAGCGTGTCCGATGCTGCCGCTTTCTACAGGGCCGAGGAGGGGAGCTCGACGGAGAAGGTCTTCTAGTCTCAGTATGTTGAGGCCGGACATCCGGTGCCCCTTAGCGACCAGCTGAAGCAGCTGGTCGAGCTCCACAAGGTGGCCGAACAGGCCATGAAGGGCCTCATAGTTCGGCTATGGCCTAAGGAGGCCATGCCTGGGAGCTACTTCGGCCTGGTGCGGTGGCTGGTGGATGCGTGTCCATGGGTTGAAGTCATCAAGCACTCCGCCTGTATTGAAGGTGCCCGTCGGGCCCTTGCCCGCGCAAAGGTGCACTGGGGCAAGATGGATGCTCAGAAGCTTGTGACGGACGCGCCACCGCAGAGCAAGAGCATGGCACGCCCGAGATGTATTATAAGAGTGTCCTGAAGGGTGCCCGCATTATTGCGGGTGAGTGCTCCAAAGATGTAATATTTGAGTAGACTCGCATTTTGTTATCCTGTGCACTGAAAACTTAGTTCATATGCGCTAAGCAACGCTTGTTAATTTAAAATATTACCTTCTGTGCGGCTGTTTATCAAATATGAGAGATGGCAAGTCGTCGGCTTCAGCCCCCATGCCATGAGTGCTGTGGTGTTCGGGATAAATTTGAGCACTCTTGTTCCCATTTTTGGGTCCATCTAGGGAGGCGCTCAACACAACGAACAAGGCAACCAGACTTATAATGCTTGAACACTCTCACTTAGCCATAGAATTCTATAATTTTAAATTTTGGCGAAGCCCCTAGTATTCGGAAGGCCGAATTTGGGGTGCTATCCACGCCTGGGCCGGACAAAGCCGGCTCCTCGCTCTAAGCGGCATAAGTCTTTAGGGACTCGCAAAAAACCTCTCGAACGGCGACCAGCTCTCGCCTCATCATGACGGTCAGTTTTAGCTTTCTCCACTGAGGCGCTCGCCCAACTCAACTGGGGCGCAATCGCAGTGGTTCTCTCAGTGCTACCTTAGCCGATACAACGGAACGTAAGGTACCAAAACATGGGAGCCGGGCAAACCCAACTATTGACCCAAGACATGATTCGGAGCCGATGCATATAATGCTATAAGTTCGGGGTGCCGCACTTGTGAAAGTGTTCAGACTTATCACACCATGATGCGGGAAACATAAGCCCCTGGTGTATTTAGCCGTACCAAAATGTACGGATGCAACATGTCATAAATGAACATATGTATAAGAAAGAAATGCAATTGGAAGCAAAAAGGTGCTGCATTACTTATTCAAGAAAAACTGACGTGAATGCAGAACGATACAAATGGTGCGATAAGCAAGGGATGGGACTATTAAACATGTCCCCCTCCAGGGGTAGGCTGCGGAATGGTGTATAAAACAGATTTAATGCTCGTAATGGAGACCACCTGGATATTCGTTGTAGCCTTTCTCCTTCCCTAGCTGTTGCATCGTGAGTTCGACAGGTCTGCTGCCGGACAGGGCCTCTGACGAACGGAGTCCTGTGGGTAAAAATAAAAAGGAAAAAGAAAAAAAGAACGACACACTTGAGAGCCCCTGGTGTGGTTGAGCCGCATTCTAGGCCTATCGTGGTCGTGCCCCTCTCTCCATGCCCATGGTATCTCCAAAGCGTAATGGTGTACGCGAAGGACCTGTCTTGACGTTTTGCAGGGGCTGGGGTTGGGGCCGCACTGCTATGCGTGCTTGGAACGTGCCAGGTGATCTTGTTGTAGGTTACTCCGGGCGTGTTTAGCCGTGTCCGGTCGCTTAACGGCCGGACTCGAGAATGGCCTTAAGAGGCTGCACTGTACTTCTGCCGCGAGAGCCGCTGTATGTTCCTCCGTTCGGAGAGAGCGTTCAGTGTTTCCGTTGACCGTAATGACTCCTCGAGGGCCTGGCATCTTGAGCTTGAGATATGTGTAGTGCGGCACTGCGTTGAACTTTGCAAACGCGGTACGTCCGAGCAGAGCATGATAGCCGCTGCGGAACGGAACTATGTCGAAGATTAACTCCTTGCTTCAGAAGTTATCCAAGGATCCGAAGACCACTTCCAGTGTAACTGAGCCTGTACAATTGGCTTCTACACCTGGTATGACGCCTTTAAAGGTCGTCTTGGTAGGTTTAATACTTGAGGGGTCTATTCCCATTTTGTGCACTATATCCTGATAAAGCAGATTCAGGCTGCTGCCGCCGTCCATACGGACTCTGGTGAGGTGAAATCCATCGACGATTGGGTCTAAAACCAATGCGGCGAATCCACCGTGGCGGATGCTGGTGGGGTGGTCCCTTCGGTCAAAAGTGATCGGGCAGGAGGACCATGGATTGAACTTCGGGGCAACTGGCTCCATCGCGTATACATCCCTGAGTGCATGCTTCCGCTCCCTTTTGGGTATGTGTGTTGCGTATATCATGTTCACCGTTCGCACCTATGGGGGGAAACCCTTCTGTCCTCTATTGTTCGGCGGTCGGGTCTCTTCCTCATCATCGCTATGCAGCCCCTTGTCATTGTTTTCGGCAATTAACTTGCCTGCCTGCTTGAATACCCAACAGTCCCTGTTGGTGTGGTTGGCTGGCTTTTCGGGGGTGCCGTGTATCTGGCACGAGCGGTCGAGTATTCGGTCCAAATTGGACGGACCCGGAGTAGTTCTTTTGAATGGCTTTTTCCGCTGACCGGGTTTAGAGCCTCTGAATCCGGCATTGACTGCCGTATCTTCACTATTATCGCTGTTAATGCGGCGTTTGTTTTTGTTGCGACGCGACCTGCCATTACGGTCCTTGATATCCGGACTGCCAGAATTTTTGCTGAGGTTGTTGCTGCGTGCTAGCCAGCTGTCCTCACCCGCGCAGAAGCGGGTCATGAGTGATGTGAGGGCTGCCATGGATTTCGGCTTTTCCTGTCCCAGGTGCCGGGCAAGCCACTCGTCGCGGATGTTATGTTTGAAGGCCGCGAGGGCCTCCGCATCCGGACAGTCGACGATTTGGTTTTTCTTGGTTAAGAACCGTGTCTAGAATTGTCTGGCCGATTCGTCTGGCTGCTGAATTATATGGCTTAGGTCGTCAGCTTCTGGTGGTCGCACATACGTGCCTTGGAAGTTATCGAGGAATGCGGCTTCCAGGTCTTCCCAACTCCCAATTGACTCTGCTGGCAAGCTGTTAAGCCAATGCCGGGCTGGTCCTTTAAGCTTGAGTGGGAGATATTTGATGGCGTGAAGATCATCACCGCGGGCCATGTGGATGTGAAGGAGATAGTCTTCGATCCAAACCGCGGGGTCTGTTGTGCCATCGTAAGATTCAATATTCACGGGTTTAAACCCTTCCGGGATTTTATGATCCATTACTTCATCTGTGAAGCATAGTGGGTGTGCGGCGCCTCTGTACTGGGCGATATCACGACGGAGCTCAAAAGAGCTTTGTCTATTTTGTTCGGCCTGGCCGGACTTACTGTGTCCGGCGCGATGGTTGTCGTCACGTATCATGGGGCGCCCACACGATCCATAGATTGATCTTGATTGTCTTGCCTTATCCTCCAATATATCTCGCAAGTCCGGAGCGTTCCCCTGTGGCCTTGTGCTTTTTGAGCGATGCCGGGGTACGGTTCTAGTGAAGGGCCTAGAGGCCTCTCTGTCGCGACCACGGGGTGGTCGGTCAGCCGTATTGTCTGCTGGTGATGCAGGTTCATATGCCTCCTCTTCTAATCGGGGGAGCAGCTTGCGTTTAGGGTAGCTTTTGGAGGGGCGTTCGAGCTCATGCTCTTCGGCCGCGAGGACTTCACTCCATCTGTCGGCTAGTAGATCTTGATCAGCTCTAAGCTGTTGCTGCTTTTTCTTGAGGCTGTTTGCCGTGGCCATAAGCCTGCGTTTAAAACGCTCTTGTTCGAAGGGATCCTCAGGCACGACGAATTCGTCGTTGTCGAGGCTTGCCTCGTCTCCGGAGGGAGGCATATAATCCTCTACCTCTTCTTCTGCCGCTCTCTCATGGGGGCTGGCGTCTCCGTCCTCCTGTGCTGAATCTTGCTGGAGTGGGTTGTCTTCGGCACTGTCTGGGGTGTTATTATCTCCGGTGCCGGAATCTTCATTCTTGCTGTGGCGGGATTTAGAGCGGCGGCGCTGACGCTGGCGCTTGGGCTGTTTCTTGGAGGGGTCTTCCTCCGCTGTTTCTTCGCCATTCCCATCCTTTGGGATATCCACCATGTATATGTCATATGATGAGGTGGCTTTCCAGTGCCCGTTAGGCGCTGGTTCTTGGTCGTCTTCGACATCGTCGTCCATACCGTCGATGTCTTCGGAGTCGTAGTCTAGCATGTCGGTTAGATCGTCGACAATGGCTACTAAGTGGGTGGTGGGTGGGCTTTGAATTTCTTTGTCGTCCGCATCCCAACCGTCCTGACGCAGTCCGGCCAGGGCTCTCCTGATAATGAGAGACACTTTAGCAAACTGAAGATGTCGCCGAAAGGTGAGTGCTGAAAGATGTCCGCAGCGGTGAACTCCATGATCGGCGCCCAACCGGATTCGATTGGAGGGGGCGCGGGAGGCTCGGAGTCCAGCGAAGAGTCCGACACCTCGGAGTCACGGGCTTCATGAGGGACAAGATTAGTGTTCGGCTCTATCACCATAGAGGTTGCAGCCCCCGAGGCGGTGTCTAGCCATCCGTCCTCGATCTACGCAGCCGGCTCCGAATTGAAGATCGGAGCGGACTCGAGTGCGGCCTCCAGGATACTGTCCGGCTGCAGAGCTAAATCATGCTCGTCGTGACAGTGCGGCATGCTCGGCTGTGGCTCGAATCCATCGAGGATCAGGTTCCTGCGGATGTCATCCGTGAAGTTCAAACTTCCAAATCTGACCTGACGGCCAGGGGCGTAGCTTTCGATCTGCTCCAGATGGCCAAGCGAATTGGCCCGCAGTGCAAAGCCGCCGAATACGAAGACTGTCCGGGGAGGAAGGTCTCACCCTGGACTGCGTCATTGTTGATGATCGAAGAAGCCATCAAGCCTATCGGTGACGACACAGAGGAACTCTCAATGAAAGCACCAATGTCGGTGTCAAAACCGGCGGATCTCGGGTAGGGGGTCCCGAACTGTGCGTCCAGGCGGATGGTAACAGGAGACAAGGGACACGATGTTTTACACAGGTTCGGGCCCTCTTGATGGAGGTAAAGCCCTACGTCCTGCTTGATTAATATTGATGATGTGTGTTACAAGAGTAGATCTACCATGAGATCAAGGAGGCTAAACCCTAGAAGCTAGCCTATGGTATGATTGTTGTTCGTCCTACGGACTAAAGCCATCCGGTTTATATAGACACCGGAGAGGGCTAGGGTTACACAGAGTCGGTTACAATGGTAGGAGACCTACATATCCGTATCGCCAAGCTTGCCTTCCACGCCAAGGAAAGTCCCATCCGGACACGGGACGAAGTCTTCAATCTTGTATCTTCATAGTCTTGGAGTCCGGCCGATGATGATAGTTCGGCTATCCGGACACCCCTAGTCCAGGACTCCCTCAATGAGTGTTTATTCACTTGTCATTGCACGAGAGTACGACAAAGGTACTAGGGATGCCTAGTCCCGAAATGAAATATGAATTTACTTTATGTTTTCAAATAATAAATTCCTTCAAAAGTTTTGGTATGGAGGGCACCCGTGGATACGGTTAGCCATGGAAAGTTAAAGTAATGGTGGAGAAAGGAATAAACTTTATTTTCTGTTTGGGAACCGCGTATGATGTATCAAGCATGGAAAGTGTTGAGAGCTCTAGGTCGTTTTCGTTGGTGGGAAAAGTATGCCTCCCAAAATGTTTTTATCTCTCAATTTTTGCTTTGAGCTCTGGCACCTCTACAAATCCCTACTTCCCTCTGCGAAGGGCCTTTCTTTTACTTTATGCAACTTTTATTTTGAATTTGAGTCTCCAGCTTCTCTTATAAAGCACCAACTAAGGGGCACTATGATCGTATTTGAGCATTGGGTGTAACTAATATTCGAGTGTGTTTCATGAATGGATCAATGGTTGAGCATAATTGGCTAGGGATAACTTGCTTTAGTGTTGATATTTTGAAAGACATGGTTGCTTGATTGATATGCTTGAGTATTAAAATCTTCATGTCAAAACTAGACTATTCCTTTGAACCATATAAGAGTCCAAATGGCCAGGCTACAAAGAAAAGAAAATGTGATGAACATGTTAGGGAGCATTCCACATCAAAAATTCTGTTTTTATCATTTACCTCCTCGAGACGAGCAGGAATTAAGCTTGGGGATGCTGATACGTCTCCAACGTATCTATAATTTTTGATTGTACCATGCTATTATATTATCATTCTTGGATGTTTTACAATCATTTTATAGTCATTTTATATCATTTTTTGGTACTAACCTATTGACATAGTGTCCAGTGCTAGTTGCTGTTTTCTGCTTGTTTTTTACATCGCAGGAAATCAATACCAAACGGAGTCCAAACACAGCAAAACTTTTTGTGGATTTTTTTGGACCAGAAGACATCTAGTGGGCCAAGAAATTCCAGCCACTGCAAGTTCCAGAACCACCATATCCAATCTAGACACCTTCTCGGAGGGGTTCATCATGTCTGTTGGTGCCTATCCGATGATGCGTGAGTAGTTCTTTGTAGACCTACGGGTCCGTAGTTAGTAGCTAGATGGCTTCCTCTCTCTCTCTCTCTTGATTATGAATACAATGGTCTCTTGGATATCCATATGATGTAACTCTTTTTGCAGTGTGTTTGTTGGAATCTGATGAACTTTGAGTTTATGATCAGATCTGTGTTTTTATCCATGAAAGTTATTTGAGTCTTCTTTGATCTCTTATATGCATGATTGATTATAGCCTCTTATTTCTTCTCCAATATTTCGGTTTTGTTTGGACAACTTGATCTATTTATCTTGCAATGGGAAGATGTGCTTTGTGATGGGTTCGATCTTACGGTGCTTGATCCCAGTGACAGAAGGGGAAATGACATGTATGTATCGTTGTTATTAAGGATAATAAGATGGGGTCTATTTCTACATAAATAGATCTTGTCTACTCATGTCATCGTTCTTATTGCATTACTCCGTTTTTCCATGAACTTAATACACTAGATGCATGCTGGATAGCGGTCGATGTGTGGAGTAATAGTAGTAGATGCAAGCAGGAGTCGGTCTACTAATCTTGGACGTGATGCCTATATAATGATCATTGTCTGGATATCGTCATGATTATTTGAAGTTCTATCAATTGCCCAATAGTAATTGTTTTCCCACTGTTTGCTATTTTTCTTGAGAGAAGCCACTAGTGAAACCTATGGCCCCCGGGTCTCTTTTCATCATATTTGCCTTTGTGATCTATTTCCTTTGCTTTTATTTCCAGATCTATTAAACCAAAAATACAAAAATACCTTGCTGCACTTTATTTATTTTGCGATCTATTTATTCTATCTATCACAACTTTATCACGTCTTCTCGCCAACTTGAGGCATCGTTACCCGAAAGGGATTGACAACCCCTTTAACACGTCGGGTTGCGAGTATTTGTTATTTGTGTGCAGGGGCTATTTACGTTGTGTTCCTTGGTTCGCCTACTGGCTCGATAACCTTGGTCTCATCACTGAGGGAAATACCTATCCTCGCTGTGCTGCATCATCCTTTCCTTTTTGGTGAAATACCGACGTAGTTCAAGCAGGCACCATTGGGCAATTGATAGAACTTCAAATAATCATCATGATATCCATGCAATGACCATTATATAGGCATCACGACCAAGATTAGTAGACCGACTCCTGCCTACATCTACTACTATTACTGCACACATTGACTGCTATCCAGCATGCATCTAGTTTATTAAGTTCATGGAAAAATGGAGTAATGCAATAAGAACAATGACATGATGTAGACAAGATCTATTTAAGTTGAAATAGATCCCATCTTGTTATCCTTAATGGCAACGATACATACATGTCGGTTCCGCTTCTGTCACTTGGATCAAGCACAGTAAGATCGAACCCACCTCAAAGCACCTCTTCCCATGGCAAGCAAAATCAATGTAGTCGGCCTTACTAAACCGAAGATTCAAAGAAGAAATACGAGGCTATAAGTATCATGCATATAAGAGATCAAAAGACCCAAATAACTTTCATGGATAAAAACATAGATCTGGTCATAAACTCAAAGTTCATTGGATCCCAACAAACACACCGCAAAAAAGAGGTACATCAAATAGATCTCCAAGAGACCATTGTATTGAGAATCATAAGAGAGAGAGGAAGACATCTAGATACTAACTACGGACTCGTAGGTCTATAATGAACTACTCACGCATCACCGGAGAGGCACCAATGAGGATGATGAACCCCTCCGTGATGGTGTCTAGATTGGATCTGTGGTTTCTGGAACTTGTGGCGGCTGGAATTGATTTTAGTAGACTCTCCTAGGGTTTCTGGAATATTAGGGTATTTATAGAGCAAAGAGGCGGTACGGGAGGCGGCCGAGGTGGGCACAACCCACCTGGGCGCGCCTGACCCCCCAGGCGCGCCTTGGTGGGTTGTGCTCCCCTTGAAGCCCCCCTCAGGTACTTTCTTGGCCCATCGTGTGTCTTCTGGTCCAGAAAAAATCACCAAAAAGTTTCACTGCGTTTGGACTCCGTTTGGTATTGATTTCCTGCGGAGTAAAAAACAAGCAAAAAATAGCACCTAGCACTGGGCACTATGTCAATAGGTTAGTCCCAAAAAATGATATAAAGTTGTTATAAAATGATTGTAAAACATCCAAGAATGATAATATAACAGCATGGAACAATAAAAAATTATATATATGTTGGAGATTTATCAGCCCGCAGGCGGTTGGGGCCCGCGGTGCTTCGACCCTGCCCCTTGGATTGGCTTGGCTTGGAAGCCAGCTCGGGTGTGCCTTGGGCCCATGGGCTACTGTCGGTGTTCCGGGAACCGGCGTACCCAGACTTGCCTGCTTGCGTCCCATGGCATGCCCCCTTGACGACCTAGTATGGCCCATCTGGAAGACAACCAAGACAAGACCCTCGCGAGGGCCCTGGCCTCGCGAGGCGGACGCCACCAAGACCTCCAGAGGGAGCAACCTCCGAAGGAGCAGAGATTTCTATGCAGGTACCCATCCTCACGGGGCTGCGATGACGTGAGCCATGACGATCAAGGCCAGGCGGGCGCCAGCAGGTGCAGAGGAGCTAGTTTCCTCTTTGGTGCTAAGGAGACAAGGACATGCATGGGTTCCCAAGGAATCTACCAAAGGTTTCCATTCCGGTGCTACAAGACCAAGACCACGAGCTCGGCCGGACGGATGTCATCGCCGAGCTCACCGCAGCGTCACGACCAGAAGCTTTGCAGGAGAAGACCACCTTTTGTCAGGATAGGATGTACCTCTTGTCCCCTTTCAAATTGGCCGTTGTGGGATCCCTTCCTGCCTAAGCTTTGGGGGAAGAGGACCAAGGCCACTATATATATGTTAGCCACCACCGTAGAAAATGTGGACTCACTACAAGAAAAAGACACATCCGTGACATTTTGGCTCGAACGTATTTTTTATTGTTATGCTTATGACACTTCTATGGCGATAATTGTTAGAAAACCCGGTATCATCATAGATGTGGTGGGATCCTACTTCTATGAAAAAAAATCATGAAAGAAAATGGGTTTTTCATCCTGGGCGGGCCGGAGACGCACATGTGTGACATTCTTTGGGCCGTCCATCAAGGAAAAAGTTGCGGTAGAAGCGAGGGAGAAGAAAATTTCGGAGAGTTCCTGGTTATAATGGGTGGTCAGGGCCAAGCGATGCACATTTCTCTCATATACGTACACGCGTGTGTGCGAGGCGTTGGGCCCTAACTGAACCCAAGAAAGGCGTTCGCTTACAGAACCCGAGCAATTGCACTAGGTATGTTACTGAACCCGAGCGATCGATCCCATGGCTGTTAACTGAACCTGAGCGATTCCTTCGCTACTACTGCTAACTGAACCTGATCGATCAATCGTTGCTGCTATTGTTGCTTACTGAAGCCGATCGAACCTGTTGCCTCTTGATGAATAGTGAACGTGGGGGTTGGTTGAACGAGTCGAGACGTACGTACGTGGTTGGGGTTGGATGAACAGTTCCCGGTGGGGGTTGGATGAACAGGACCCCGTGGTAGTAGGCCGTTGCCACTGGATGAATAGGACCCTGAGAGGAGGCCGCCACAGCCGAGCTGGTTGGGGGTGGATGAACAGGACCCCATGGAGGGTTGGTTGAACAGTAGTCGATGGAGGGCTGGATGAACAGTAGATGGTGGGGCCAGGAGGAAGACGCAGTGGATGAATAGTGCAGGTGGAGATGGAAGAAAGTCGACGGTGGGTGAACAGTAGCTTGTGGAGTCTCGTTTTGCGGTATGCCACACCCCTCCCGATGAATAGGACCCCCGTTTTGACCGTAGCGCTCCAACACAAGTTCATTTCCTCCGTTTTGCAGTACGCCGCACCTCTCCCAGTCAACATCACCCTGTTTCGACCGTAGGAGCTCGAACACAAGTCTGTTTCCTTCGTACTGTGGTATGCCAGACCCCGTTTTGGCTGTTCCGTCCAAGCCGGTTGGCTCCCATTGAACAGGATGCATTCCGACCCAGTCTGTTGCCTCTCGATGAATAGGATGTTGTTTCTCCATTTCGACCCAGCCGGTTGGCTGCCTGATGAACAGGACGCCGTTGCTGCCGTCCGTTGCCTCTCCACGTACACGAGCCTTGGCCGTACGTATGCAGGAGTACGCGTTCGAGACCCCGCCCATATGTACATACGTGGCCATATTTTTTGGCATCTGGTTGTACGTACGTGTACACAGTTCTGCTACGTCGGGGACTCTACTACTACACGTGCTGCTCCTTGCTCGACCACGGTTCATCATTGCAGAGAGATTGATTCTGTATGTATGTACAAGTTCATGACCAGACAACCAACCGTACATACGGTTCGACCGGGTGGGTCCCAGCTGCCAGCGAGGATAAGAAGACACTTCCTTGCGTGCGAAGATATAACTGGTGGGTCCTAGCGGTTAGGGGGAGAATCATTTTTTTGCCCGTAATATGGATACACTTCCTTGTGTGCGAAGATGTAGCTGGTGGGTCCCGGCTGTCAGGGGGAAACATTTTTTTTGCAAAATACAGAGTCCCTTTCGGTGGGTCCTCACTGTCAGCTAGAGAAATAATTATTTTACGCATAATAAGGAGGCAGTTCCTTGCTGCGGTCGTGGACCTAGCTATCAGCCTCTCCACGCACAGTCCTCTTCTGATGGAAGTCGTTTCTTGACCACGTTGACCACGCCACGCCGAGAGCACCAGGCATGGACGATGGCGAGGCCTAGGAAGGGGACGACGCAGAGCCGGGGAAGACGCGATAGTGGACGCCCACACGGAGAGGAGTACGACAGTTGACTGCTTTGACTGTGGTGTGAGGCTGCCGTCGCAATAGAATAACATGGGTTGTGGGTGAGTAGAGGGATGGCCTGGACAACCGTTGGAGTAGGAGGGGCCGGTGAGGCCTGCGCGGCAGCATAGCCGGCCATGGGAGGAAGGAGCAGGCGGCACGGCCCGTGATGGTTTGGGCGGCTGGAGCAAGAAGACCAGAGGTTGAAGAAGCATGACGGCCTTTGATTGACTAAGTTGAAAAAGCCATGCGTCCGCGTCAACTTAGTAGGCCCACAAGTTAGCCTCCAAATATGTGGTCCCCACCTAGCAATGGGGGTATTCATTTTTTGTGCATAATAAGGAGGCACTTCCTTCCGTGCGAAGATATTGCTGGTGGGTCCGAGCTGTCAGCGGGGGAAATTGTTTTTTCGTGAAATTCAGAGGTCCTTCTGGTGGGTCCCCGCTATCAGGTGGAGGAATCATTATTTTGCCTGTAATAAGGAGGCACTTCCTACTCACAAAAAAGGAGGCACTTCCTTGCACACAGTCATGGACCCAGCTGTCAGCTTCTCCATGTGCAGTCCTCTTCCGATGGATGTCGTTCGTTGACCACACCGTGCCAATAGCACCAAGGCGGTGGACGACGGCGATGCCAAGTAAGGGAACGACACGGAGCCGAGGAAGACTCAGCTGTTGTTTCCCACGCAGAGTGGTTACGAGGGTTTACTGGATCAGATGCAGTGTGAGGCTGCTATCGCCAGAAAATATCAGGAGGTGTGGGTGAGTAGAGGGATGGCCAGGCCAGGGATATGAGTAGGGTGGGGCAATGAGGCCTGGCCGACAGCGCAGCCTACCACAGGAGGCGGGAGCAGGCGGTTCCGCTGGCGCTGGTGTGGGCGGCTGGAGCAGGAAGATCGGAGACTGAAGAAGCATGATTGCCGTTGGATTGACATCTAACGGTCTGACGCTGGTAGAGTCGATTGTTGACTAAGTTTCTTTTTTTAGAAACCTTGTGTATGCATGAACTTAGTAGGCCCACAAGTCAGCCTGCAAATCTGTGGCAGACAACATAGAGCCCATTTGCTATTTTTTAATAATTTACAGCCCATTTGCTAATTCTTAAGGAATTTATTACAACCCATTTTCTACCCAGGACCACGGTCAAAAAGTTCAACCTAATTTTGCATATTTCGGTGGAGTCCGAACTGTTTTAATCCAGAAATGATAATTTTTTAAGAACTTATTGATTTTCCAAAGAAAGTTGTTTTATTTTCGTTAGCTAATAAGACGTGGGACAATTGAGTTGCTTTTAGGGAAAACTAGTGCTAAGAAAATCACCGCTGGGAAGGAAAAGAACAACGAAAAATAAGGATGTAAAGATGAATAGGGAAATTTACGTATTTTCAATATAATAATACATGTATATGAACTATTAAAACTAAAGGTAAAGATTAGAAAATGGAAGTAGGACATGGCGTTTCAAGAGGAAAATAGAGCTGAGTCGTGTGTTCTAAGAGAAAATATAACTAAGGCTGGTGGGCCAGAGGCCAGTTGATATCTGCTGGATCTTTGTGCCCCATTGTTATCATGGGCTAGGCCTGCTAAAAACAAAACCAAGACTGGACAGTCTACAACCTAATTGAAACGCTTGACCTGAAAAACAATGTACCTGTTGGATCCTAGTTACAGTCCGTACTTGCAGAATTCTCTCATTTATTGACTACATTGAAAATTTCATAGGTGTCTCAGACGTCAGCATTATTTTTCTATCGTGATAATAAGTGCATGCACTTGCTTGAGTACGGCCATGGACCTGCTGGTTCCCTATGGTTAGGCTATGTATAGACAACTGTCTTGTGGCTCCACAGATGAATTTATACAAATCAAATGGTTTTCAGTGAAACTGGACTAAATTCATTGCATTTTACATATTTCTTTTTATTATGGAATATTTTACATATTTCAACTAATAATAACCGACTGGGCCTTTTTTGAGTCCATGGGAGGCGCTTCACGCGATCGAAGTCGCGACTCTTAACTGTTCCGGAAGGCCCAAATCCATTGCACCTCTCTTTTAACAATTTGTAGCTGGGCTTGGCATGCCACAATCCAGTTCCGATGTGCTGCGTCCACCTATCAGCCTGTCAAACCAGATGGATCCTGTGCGTACTTCGAACATGTAAATTTTTTGGAGAACTGGGAATTCGAATGGCAGGTGCTTATGCTACCCATCAAATAAAAATCAGGTGCCTGAAAATTCGTTTTGAAACAAATGATTCAGCTTTATATCCACGTCGACCCTCGACATTGTTGGAAATATGCCCTAGAGGCAATAATAAAATGATTATTATTATATTTCCTTGTTCATGATAATTGTCTTTTATTCATGCTATAATTGTATTATCCGGAAATCGTAATACACGTGTGAATACATAGACCACAATACGTCCCTAGTAAGCCTCTAGTTGACTAGCTCGTTGATCAACAGATAGTCATGGTTTCCTGACTATGGACATTTGGATGTCATTGATAACGAGATCACATCATTAGGAGAATGATGTGATGGACAAGACCCAACCCTAAGCATAGCACAAGATCGTGTAGTTCGTTTTGCTAGAGCTTTTCCAATGTCAAGTATCTCTTCCTTAGACCATGAGATCATGTAACTCCCGGATACCATAGGAGTGCTTTGGGTGTACCAAACGTCACAACATAACTGGGTGACTATAAAGGTGCACTACAGGTATCTCCGAAAGTGTCTGTTGGGTTGACACGGATCGAGACTGGGATTTGTCACTCCGTATGACGGAGAGGTATCACTGGGCCCACTCGGTAGTGCATCATCATAATGAGCTCAGTGTGACCAAGTGTCTGGTCACGGGGTCATGCATTACGGTACGAGTAAAGTGACTTGCCGGTAAGGAGACTGAACGAGGTATTGGGATACCGACGATCGAGTCTCGGGCAAGTAACATACCGTCTGACAAAGGGAATCGCATACGGGGTTGATTGAATCCTAGACATCGTGGTTCATCCGATGACATCATCTAGGAGCATGTGGGAGCCAACATGGGTATCCAGATCTCGCTGTTGGTTATTGACCGGAGAGCCGTCTCGGTCATGTCTGCGTGTCTCCCGAACCCGTAGGGTGTACACACTTAAGGTTCGGTGACGCTAGGGTTATTAGGAAGACTTGTATGTGATTACCGAATGTTGTTCGGAGTCCCGGATGAGATCCCGGACGTCACGAGGAGTTCTGGAATGGTCCGGAGGTAAAGATTTATATATGGGAAGTTGTCATGCGGACACCGGAAAGTTTCGGGGGCATATCGGTATTGTACCGGGGCCACCGAAAGGGTTTCGGGGGTCCACCGGGAGGGGCCACCCCTCTCGGAGGGCCTCATGGGCCACATGGGGCAGGGAACCAGCCCCTGGAGGGCTGGGCGCGCCCCCCCTTGGGCCCATGCGCCTAGGGTTGGGGGGGAACCCTAAAGGGGGCGCACCCCTTTGCTTGGGGGGCAAGCCCCCTCCCTGGCCGCCGCCCCTCCCTCTAGATCTCATCTAGAGGGGGCCGTCCCCCTTCCCCCTTCCCCTATAAATAGAGGGGCGAGGGGAGGGCTGAACACCTGATCCTAGGCGCAGCCCCTTCCCTCCCCAACACCTCTCCTCCTCCATTGAGCGCTTGGCGAAGCCCTGTCGAAGTACTGCCTCTCCACCATCATCACGCCGTTGTGCTGCTGCTGGAGCCTTCTTCCTCAACCTCTCCTTCCCCCTTGCTGGATCAAGAAGGAGGAGACGTCGTCCATACCGTACGTGTGTTGAACGCGGAGGTGCTGTCCGTTCAGCACTTGGCCATCGGTGATTTGAATCACGGCGAGTACGACTCCATCATCACCGTTCCCTTGTACGCTTCCGCACGCGATCTACAAGTGGTATGTAGATGCAATATCTCTCCCATGACTCGTTGCTTAGATGAACTCATAGATGGATCTTGGTGAAACCATAGGAAATTTTTTATTTTCTACAACGTTCCCCAACAGTGGTATCAGAGCTAGGTTTGTGCGTAGTTCTCTATTGCACGAGTAGAACACAATTTTGTTGTGGGCGTAGATCTTTACAACTTGCTTGCCGCTACTAGTCTTTTCTTGCTTCAGCGGTATTGTGGGATGAAGCGGCCCGGACCGACCTTACACGTATGCTTACGTGAGACAGGTTCCACCGACTGACATGCACTAGTTGCATAAGGTGGCTAGCGGGTGTCTGTCTCTCCTACTTTAGTTGGAGCGGATTAGATGAAAAGGGTCCTTATGAAGGGTAAATAGAAGTTGACAAAATGACGTTGTGGTTATTCATAGGTAAGAAAATGTTCTTGCTAGAACCCAATTGCAACCACGTAAAAGATGCAACAACAATTAGAGGACGTCTAACTTGTTTTTGCAGCAATTGTCATGTGATGTGATATGGCCAGAAGTTGTGATGAATGATGAATGATATATTGTGATGTATGAGATCATGTTCTTGTAATAGGAATCACGACTTGCATGTCGATGAGTATGACAACCGGCAGGAGCCATAGGAGTTGTCTTTATTTTTTGTATGACCTGCGTGTCATTGAAGAATGCCATGTAAATTACTTTACTTTATTGCTAAACGTGTTAGCCATAGAAGTAGAAGTAGTCGTTGGCGTGACAACTTCATGAAGACACAATGATGGAGATCATGATGATGGAGATCATGGTGTCATGCCGGTGACGAAGATGATCATGGAGCCCCGAAGATGGAGATCGAAGGAGCTATATGATATTGGCCATATCATGTCACTACTATATAATTGCATGTGATGTTTATTATGTTTTATGCATCTTGTTTACTTAGAACGGCGGTAGTAAATAAGATGATCCCTTATAATAATTTCAAGAAAGTGTTCCCCCTAACTGTGCACCGTTGCTAAAGTTCGTCGTTTCGAAGCACCACGTGATGATCGGGTGTGATAGATCCTTACGTTCACATACAACGGGTGTAAGACAGATTTACACATGCAGAACACTTAGGGTTAACTTGACGAGCCTAGCATGTACAGACATGGCCTCGGAACACAGAGACCGAAAGGTCGAACATGAGTCGTATAGAAGATACGATCAACATGGAGATGTTCACCGATGATGACTAGTCCGTCTCACGTGATGATCGGACACGGCCTAGTCGACTCGGATCATGTAACACTTAGATGACTAGAGGGATGTCTAATCTAAGTGGGAGTTCATTAAATAATTTGATTAGATGTACTTAATTATCTTGAACTTAGTCTAAAACTTTTGCAAAATATATCTTGTAGATCAAATGGCCAACGCTCATGTCAACATGAACTTCAACACGTTCCTAGAGAAAACCAAGCTGAAAGATGATGGCAGCAACTATTCGGACTGGGTCCGGAACCTGAGGATCATCCTCATAGCAGCCAAGAAAGATTATGTCCTAGATGCACTGCTAGGTGAAGCACCCATCCCAGAGAACCAGGACGTTATGAACACTTGGCAATCACGCGATGATGATTACTCCCTCGTTCAGTGCGACATGCTTTACAGCTTAGAACCGGGGCTCCAAAAGCGTTTTGAGAAGCACGGAGCATATGAGATGTTCGAGGAGCTGAAAATGGTTTTCCAAGCTCATGCCCGGGTCAAGAGATATGAAGTCTCCGACAAGTTCTATAGTTGTAAGATGGAGGAAAACAGTTCTGTCAGTGAGCACATACTCAAAATGTCTGGGTTGCACAACCGCCTGTCCCAGTTGGAGATCAACCTCCCGGAAGAGGCGGTCATTGACAGAATCCTTCAATCGCTCCCACCGAGCTACAAGAGCTTTGTGTTGAACTACAATATGCAGGGGATGGTAAAGACCATTCCTAAAGTATTCTCAATGCTGAAGTCAGCAGAGGTTGAAATCAAGAAAGAACATCAAGTGTTGATGGTCAATAAGACCACTAAGTTCAAGAAGGACAAGGGTAAGAAGAACTTCAAGAAGGACGGCAAAGATGTTGCCGCGCCCGGTAAGCCAGTTGCCGGGAAGAAGTCAAAGAATGGACCCAAGCCTGAGACTGAGTGCTTTTATTGCAAGGGGAAGGGTCACTGGAAGCGGAACTGCCCCAAATACTTAGCAGACAAGAAGGCCGGCAACACTAAAGGCATATTTGATATACATGTAATTGATGTGTACCTTACCAGTACTCATAGTAACTCCTGGGTATTTGATACCGGTGCCGTTGCTCATATTTGTAACTCACAACAGGAGCTGCGGAATAAGCGGAGACTGGCGAAGGACGAGGTGACGATGCGCGTCGGGAATGGTTCCAAAGTCAATGTGACCGCCGTCGGCACGTTACCTCTACATTTACCCACGGTATTAGTTATGAACCTCAATAATTGTTATTTAGTGCCAAGTTTGAGCATGAACATTGTATCTGGATCTCGTTTAATACGAGATGGCTACTCATTTACCGAGAATAATGGTTGTTCTATTTATATGAGCGATATGTTTTATGGTCATGCCCCGATGGTCAATGGTTTATTCTTAATGAATCTCGAACGTAATGTTACACATATTCATAGCGTGAATACCAAAAGATGTAAAGTTGATAACGATAGTCCCACATACTTGTGGCACTGCCGCCTTGGTCACATTGGTGTCAAGCGCATGAAGAAGCTCCATGCCGATGGACTTTTAGAGTCTCTTGATTATGAATCATTTGACACATGCGAACCATGCCTCATGGGCAAAATGACCAAGACTCTGTTCTCCGGAACAATGGAGCGAGCAACCAACTTGTTGGAAATCATACATACCGATGTGTGCGGTCCAAAGAGCGTTGAGGCTCGCGGAGGATATCGTTATGTTCTCACTCTCACTGATGACTTAAGTAGATATGGGTATGTCTACTTGATGAAACACAAGTCTGAGACCTTTGAAAAGTTCAAGGAATTTCAGAATGAAGTAGAGAATCAACGTGACCGAAAGATAAAATTCTTACGATCAGATCATGGAGGAGAATATTTAAGTCACGAATTTGGTACACACTTAAGAAAATGTGGAATCGTTTCACAACTCACGCCGCCTGGAACACCTCAGCGTAACAGTGTGTGCGAACATTGTAATCGCACTCTATTGGATATGGTATGATCTATGATGTCTCTTACCGATTTACCGCTATCATTTTGGGCATACGCTCTAGAGACAACTACATTCACTTTAAATAGGGCACCGTCTAAATCCGTTGAGACGACACCGTATGAATTATGGTTTGGGAAGAAACCTAAGCTGTCGTTTCTAAAAGTTTGGGGATGCGATGCTTATGTCAAGAAACTTCAACCTGAAAAGCTCGAACCCAAGTCGGAAAAATGCGTCTTCATAGGATACCCCAAGGAAACCATTGGGTATACCTTCTACTTAAGATCCGAGGGCAAGATCTTTGTTGCCAAGAACGGATCCTTTCTGGAAAAAGAGTTTCTCTCGAAACGAGTAAGTGGGAGGAAAGTAGAACTCGATGAAGTACTACCTCTTGAACCGGAAAGTAGTGCAGCTCAGGAAAATGTTCCTGTGGTGCCTACACCAATTGGAGAGGAAATTAATGATGATGATCAAGGTACTTCTGATCAAGTTGCTACTGAACTTCGTAGGTCCACAAGGACACGTTCCACACCAGAGTGGTATGGCAACCCTGTCCTGGAAATCATGTTGATAGACAACGGTGAACCTTCGAACTATGAAGAAGCGATGGCGGGCCCAGATTCCAACAAATGGCTAGAAGCCATGCAATCCGAGATAGAATCCATGTATGAAAACAAAGTATGGACTTTGACTGACTTGCCCGATGATCGGCGAGCGATAGAAAACAAATGGATCTTTAAGAAGAAGACGGACGCGGATGGTAATGTCACCATCTATAAAGCTCGACTTGTCGCTAAGGGTTATTGGAAAGTTCAAGGGATTGACTACGATGAGACTTTCTCTCCCGTAGCGAAGCTTAAGTCCGTCCGAATCATGTTAGCAATTACCGCATACTATGATTATGAGATATGGCAGATGGATGTCAAAATGGCATTCCTTAACGGGCATCTTAAGGAAGAACTGTATATGATGCAGCCGAAGGGTTTTGTCGATTCTAAGAATGCTAACAAAGTATGCAAGCTCCAGCGATCCATTTATGGGCTGGTGCAAGCATCTCGGAGTTGGAACATTCGCTTTGATGAGATGATCAAAGCGTTTGGGTTTATGCAGACTTATGGAGAAGCCTGCGTTTACAAGAAAGTGAGTGGGAGCTCTGTAGAATTTCTCATATTATATGTAGATGACACACTTTTGATGGGAAATGATATAGAATTCTTGGACATCATTAAGGCCTACTTGAATAAGTGTTTTTCAATGAAGGACCTTGGAGAAGCTGCTTACATATTAGGCATCAAGATCTATAGGGATAGACCGAGACGCCTCATATGTCTTTCACAAAGCACATACCTTGATAAGATTTTGAAGAAGTTCAAAATGGATCAGTCCAAGAAAGGGTTCTTGCCTGTACTGCAAGGTGTGAGATTGAGCTCAGCTCAATCCCCGACCACGGCAAAAGATAAAGAAGAGATGAGTGTCATCCCCTATGCCTCAGCCATAGGATCTATTATGTATGCCATGCTGTGTACCAGACCTGATGTAAACCTTGCTGTAAGTTTGGTAAGAAGGTACCAAAGTAATCCCGGCAAGGAACACTGGGCAGCTATCGAGAATATCCTAAAGTACCTGAAAAGGACAAAGGACATGTTTCTCGTTTATGGAGGTGACGAAGAGCTCGTCGTAAAGGGTTACGTCGACGCTAGCTTCGACACAGATCTGGATGACTCTAAGTCACAAACCGGATACATGTATATGTTGAATAGTGGAGCAGTAAGCTGGTGCAGCTGCAAGCAGAGCGTCGTGGCGGGATCTACATGTGAAGCGGAGTACATGGCGGCCTCGGAGGCAGCGCATGAAGCTATTTGGGTGAAGGAGTTCATCACCGACCTAGGAGTCATACCCAATGCGTCGGGGCCGATCAAACTCTTCTGTGACAACACTGGAGCTATTGCCCTTGCCAAGGAGCCCAGGTTTCACAAGAAGACCAGGCACATCAAGCGTCGTTTCAACTCCATCCGTGAAAATGTTCAAGTTGGAGACATAGATATTTGCAAAGTACATACGGATCTGAATGTCGCAGATCCGTAGTCAACCTCTCTCGCGAGCAAAACATGATCAACACCAGAACTCTATGGGTGTTCGATTCATCACAATGTAACTAGATTATTGACTCTAGTACAAGTGGGAGACTGTTGGGAATATTCCCTAGAGGCAATAATAAAAGGATTATTATTATATTTCCTTGTTCATGATAATTGTCTTTTATTCATGCTATAATTGTATTATCCGGAAATCGTAATACACATGTGAATACATAGACCACAATACATCCCTAGTAAGCCTCTAGTTGACTAGCTTGTTGATCAACAGATAGTCATGGTTTCCTTACTATGGACATTTGGATGTCGTTGATAACGGGATCACATCATTAGGAGAATGATGTGATGGACAAGACCCAATCCTAAGCATAGCACAAGATCGTGTAGTTCGTTTTTCTAGAGCTTTTCCAATGTCAAGTATCTCTTCCTTAGACCATGAGATCGTGTAACTCCCGGATAGCGTAGGAGTTCTTTGGGTGTACCAAACGTCACAACGTAACTGGGTGACTATAAAGGTGCACTACAGGTATCTCCGAAAGTGTCTGTTGGGTTGACACGGATCGAGACTGGGATTTGTCACTCCGTATGACGGAGAGGTATCACTGGGCCCACTCGGTAGTGCATCATCATAATGAGCTCAGTGTGACCAAGTGTCTGGTCACGGGATCATGCATTACGGTACGAGTAAAGTGACTTGCCGGTAAGGAGACTGAACGAGGTATTGGGATACCGACGATCGAGTCTCGGGAAAGTAACATACCGTCTGACAAAGGGAATTGCATACGGGGTTGATTGAATCCTTGGCATCGTGGTTCATCCGATGACATCATCGAGGAGCATGTGGGAGCCAACATGGGTATCCAGATCCCGCTGTTGGTTATTGACCGGAGAGCCGTCTCGGTCATGTCTGCGTGTCTCCCGAACCCGTAGGGTCTACACACTTAAGGTTCGGTGACGCTAGGGTTATTAGGAAGACTTGTATGTGATTACCGAATGTTGTTCGGAGTCCCGGATGAGATCCCGGATGTCACGAGGAGTTCCGGAATGTTCTGGAGGTAAAGATTTATATATGGGAAGTTGTCATGCGGACACCGGAAAGTTTCGGGGGCATATCGGTATCGTACCGGGGCCACCGGAAGGGTTCCGGGGGTCCACCGGGAGGGGCCACCCCTCTCGGAGGGCCTCATGGGCCGCATGGGGCAGGGAACCAGCCCCTGGAGGTCTGGGCACCCCCCCTTGGGCCCATGCGCCTAGGGTTGGGGGGGGGACCCTAAAGGGGGCGCACCCCTTTGCTTGGGGGGTAAGCCGCCTCCCTGGCCGCCCCCCCTCTAGATCTCATCTAGAGGGGGCCGGGCCCCTTACCCCTTCCCCTATAAATAGAGGGGCGAGGGGAGGGCTGAACACCTGATCCAAGGCGCAGCCCCTCCCCTCCCCAACACCTCTCCTCCTCCGTTGAGCGCTTGGCGAAGCCCTGTCAGAGTACTGCCTCTCCACCATCATCACGCCGTCGTGCTGCTGCTGGAGCCTTCTTCCTCAACCTCTCCTTCCCCTTGCTGGATCAAGAAGGAGGAGACGTCGTCCATACCGTACGTGTGTTGAACGCGGAGGTGCTGTCCGTTCAGCACTTGGCCATCGGTGATTTGAATCATGGCGAGTACGACTCCATCATCACCGTTCCCTTGAACGCTTCCGCACGCGATCTACAAGTGGTATGTAGATGCAATCTCTCTCCCATGACTCGTTGCTTAGATGAACTCATAGATGGATCTTGGTGAAACTGTAGGAAAAATTTTATTTTCTGCAATGTTCCCCAACAGACATGATGGTTGGAAGCAAATGTAAGTTCATACCAAAAGATCCTTAACAACAATACCAACTTGCAGACGACCAAGTAGTACAAGTATACCAATAGCAAACTAACTTATAATCTTTTTAGTCCTGGCCCTAGTGTTGGTCTGGTAGAAAATCTTGCAGACGACCAACTCTCGCTCCCTCTCTTGCTCGAGGTCCCCGAGGTGGTACTAGTGCATCACCCAGTTGGTCCTCTGCTGGTCGAAGTTCTTGTTGGTGTGCAGCACCAGAACCTTTTTGACACCCATTTGTCGGCCGTTGACCATCACCGATAAGGTATTGCTGGTCTTGTGCCACATCGCGTGCATGCTGCACTCCGATTGTATCTTGCGACGCGTCCGCGTGCCCCTTTTGAATGCCCTGGAGTTGCACTGGAAGAAATGCTTGCTTAGGCCACTCAGTGTGATACCTGTAGTATTGGCGAATACAAGTTTTAGGGTACATAGTTGGCATTTTCATAACATCTTTGGCATGTTGCAGTCACTTGCTTCACTTGTTATTAACTATCAAATTGTAATTGCTTCACTAGGTCTGCGTCTAAAAAGAAAAATAGAGGTATAAACAAAGGAATATGTTTGTGCAAGTAGTCGGTCGATTGGTGCCTCACCTGAAAGTTTCTCAGGATGGGTGTAGCATATGCCGTGTTCACTGTTGGTGGTTGGTATGAACAATATCGATGAGAGGGTATGATCTCATGCTGTCAGCACTCACTTTGGCCTCAAGGTGCTCGAACAGCTCCTGATCTATGGGATCGAACTTGACGCCAGCCGTCAGCACTGGCCAATCCTTCTTGGACTTGCATTGGTTAATTCAAGTTAAATGGTACTCAACGTATGATAAATCAACTGTTTTAAGTAAATGATGAAAGATTTTGACAGATAAGTGGTATCCCAAATCTGAATTCCATAATACCCGAACAAACTGGGGTATCGTCTTCATTACTACATGTAGACTCTAAAGACTTGAAAACCCCCCATAAAGATCAAATCATCATACATGGCGATGGGACGATTACTCACAGGAGCGGCCTCGCTGGTTCCTTCCTTCATCCGGCTAGCTTGAAGAGCATCCTTGTTGAGATCAATTTTTTTAGCGTCTTCCTATTGACTAATTGCAATGAAGTATAGCAGCTCCAGTAGCTCATCGCTCATCATACCAAATGGATCAGAACAAGGCGGCGGATGGGAGGCGGGGAGACCAGGAGAGAATGGGAGAGTGATTTCATAGAGAATGGGAGAGTGTTGTTGTACTACGAGAGGGGAGAGGCTCACTTTGGTGAACTGCACATGCCGCCGGGACTCTTGTGTCACCTCACACGCAGCGTGTTGTCACGTCAATTCAATGTGAGGACATGATGAATAATTTGACCGACGTATACTAGTACTAGAGTACTACTTAATAGTCGTATTTAGTGTCACATTTTAACCATAGGTTTAACTAACAAAATATCATTGCATGCCACCGAAAATTATACCATTGGAAACTATGTTGAAATACGAATCCAACGATGTAACTTTTTGTGACATGCATTAACATTTAGTTAGTTAAATTTATGGTCAAAATTTGACACAAATTACAAAGGGGACCAATAAACAAGGAAGGAGTAGTAGTACGAGTAGCGCAATATATTGTATAGAGGACTACTAGTACTAGTACACATTTAGATGGAGTATGAAGTTACAAGGCTATGTGACAGACTTTGTAGGCTACATGAGCAATACAAAATATAATTCCCATTGGACAACACTTTCACCAACAAGTACGCAGTTGAAGCCTAATTGATATATGGCTTCTGCACAACATCACCATCAGCATTATCAGTACATGCTATGTAAGTGAGTTAGGATGCACTTGAACCCAGAAAGGTAGCTATCCTTCAAACTAACTACAGTACATAATATCGAACAAAAGAGGGTCATGCTACAACAGCTGGATACATGGCTCAGTCTAGATATCACTACGAATCAAGTTGTGCATATTTGCTGTTGGCATGAACCACATTGCCGCATGTCGGGTTTGCAAAAGCCATTCATCACTTGGAAGATTGATGCCTTTCACACACTCAGGACCATCTGGCAACAAGCTGTGTCGACTAATCTCTATATATGGTGATTCATGAAACCCATGGTACAATGTGTAAATACGGTTCCCCCTGGTGAATGGAAGTTGCATAGCATGGTAATCATCGCCGGTGATACGATCGATGATTGGTTGGATGATCGATCGAATAATTGAGCCCGAGGAACATGGAGTGGTTGCCAAGGCTATAAACCCCCCTCCAGTTGAATACCCCTGGCCCAACAAAGTTGGGATCTTTCTCGAACACGAAGCAGCCATATCCATCAGAGTCATGAACGCCCCAGGCATTGTACAACATGTGGTTTGATAAAATGGTTTGATCAATTTGGTGCGTGCGAATGAGCATCAATCGACCACCGTCAGTTGAATGAGTGATAAACCACCACCCACTAACTTGTATATTTCCAGGTCCTGGAATCATGAAGGCCAGCGCATTTGCGTCTACTGCAACAAATCAAATTGGAGACCAAAAGGATAGAAATATAAAATCATGTTAAGAGTATATGTGGAATTAATATTATTATAACAGTGACACAGATCATAGCCAGAGAATTGCAATGCCGTGGAAATAATCGTACCCCAAGTTAAAAAAAATAAGCCAATGGCTATCATATTCTAGCAATATGTCATGGTTCAAACATCATGTAAAAATGAGAGGAAAACATTTATGTCATGGCCTACTCATATTCTACCATAGCAGTTACTATTGTTCTCATATGAACTCTAACAATAACATGCGTGGTTATAAAAGTCTTGGAAATGAGAGTAACATATAGCAATCATGAGGTTATACTCATAATATCTATTCTAATAATCATTAGATGCCAATTGTTCTTAAACTCTAACAATAACATGTGTGGTCATGAAAATCTAGGAAATGAGAGGAACATATAGCAATGATGTGGTGATAGATATACTATCTATTCTAAATTTATAACGATCGATAGGCAGTCATATTCATAAGGTAAAGATGAGATGAGATAGAACAATCACATGACGATAAATTCCACCAGTATATGGAGCCAATCTGTGCATGGACCGCGTATACGATGCCATTGTGCACTATAGCATCAAACATAAATGGAGGGTCAACAGGATTGATGATGAGCCATAACCAAGTATGGCGACTGGACTCCAGATAGACTAGTCCCATATCGAACAAGGCAATGCGCTTGTAATCCATGTAGTCTTCTAATGGTGTGGGCACTTCGCAGATTACAACCTTCAACAAATGGAGGTCACACCAAAAGCTCGACACATCTCGTGCTTAGTAGGCAGGAGTGTCCGGTGGGCCGCGAGGCTCGATGCCGCGGTATCCAACGAAGGAAGGGTGATCTCTCGCTGGGTGTAGATATCCACGAGACGCCACGGACTACCAGATTGGCGGATGAGGATGATCCAGTTGGCCTTCATGCCCGACCAGTAGTGGCCGCACATGAAGGACAAGTGGACGGGTAGTCGTAGCATGTCGAGGGGCAACACGACAACCTCCGTAGGATCGTCAAGTCGGTGTCTGGGCCACCTGTGAGGATCGGGCATCAGGAAGTAGGGTGTCTTGAAAAGGGCCGCCTGGTTGTAGACGAGTAGATGGTACATAGACCCTGAGCATGCGGCCAGACACACGGCGCTGAGCAGGTCCATACGATTACAGATCTGCTCCAAGAGTACATCGGGGATGGAATTCCTATCGTGGCTCTACGTGTTAGTCAGTTTTGCCATAGATTTTTTTAGGGCACTGAGTGATTGGGGTTTTCGGTGCCTGCGAGAGAGCGGGGAAGTGGATTGGGGAGGGCAAGCGAAGAAGATGGCGTGTGTGGCCGAGCAGTGAGTGGGGGGGGGATATGGTACGCACGAGCTACCGAGAAAGATGGCGTGGGCGGGTGAGCAGTGAGCGGGGGGAAATGGTGTGCGGCCGATGATGGGGAAGAGAGGAGGAAGAAGAAGAAAGGAGGAAGAAGAGGGAAAGACATGCAAGAAAGTGTGACATTAGGGTTTTGGTTGATTTGTGTCTTAAGGTGTTATTCTAGTACGAACTCTTGAATAGATTGATCCAAAAGAATAACTTTGAGGTGGTTTCGTACCCTACCATAATCTCTTCGTTTGTTCTCCGCTATTAGTGGCTTTGGAGTGACTCTTTGTTGCAGGTTGAGGGATTGTTATATGATCTATCTATGTTATTATTGTTGAGAGAACTTGCACTAGTGAAAGTATGAACCCTAGGCCTTGTTTCCTATCATTGCAATACCGTTTATGCTCACTTTTATCATTAGTTACCTTGCTGTTTTTATATTTTCAGATTACAAAAACCTATATCTACCATCCATATTGCACTTGTATCACCATCTCTTCGCCGAACTAGTGCACCTATACAATTTACCATTGTATTGGGTGTGTTGGGGACACAAGAGACTCTTTGTTATTTGGTTGCAGGGTTGTTTGAGAGAGACCATCTTCATCCTACGCCTCCCACGGATTGATAAACCTTAGGTCATCCACTTGAGGGAAATTTGCTACTGTCCTACAAACCTGTGCACTTGCAGGCCCAACAACGTCTACAAGAAGAAGGTTGTGTAGTAGACATCAGCTGACCTGTGCTAGGAGTTCATTGGCACCTTCACGGGTGGCCATCAAGAACCAGGACGACCCAGGGACTTGCAGCTTGTCCAGCGGAAAGAAGGGGAGACTCTGTGGATGTACTTGTAAAGATTCATCAGAGTCCATAGAAACATTCCACATATCCACCCAACAGCTGTGATAACTGCCTTCCATTCCAATGTGCTCAACCGCAGAATGCGTTCCAAGCTGAACGTTAAGTTGCCCAAGACTGTGAAGGAGTTGTATACCTTGGTGGACAAGTGTGCTCGAGTGGAAGAGGGGAGGAAGCTCCCTGGACAAGAAGATTGCATCGACATCGACTCAGAGGATGACAATAAGTCCACCAGTCAGAGGAAGAAGAACAAGAAGCGCAACAAGAAGCGCAAGGATAAGGTAGTGTTGACAGTGGAGAGATCAGACACGCCTAGTACCGGCAAGAAGGCTAAAACCAAAGCCCCCGGCAAGGAGGCTGCCGCATGCGCTGACTGCTGGGAGGCTGCGACTGCCGAAAAGGCTTGGAAAGGTGATGGACCATAGTGGAAGATTCATCGGACCAAGGGCCACAATCTCCAAGAGTGTCATCAGGTTGAGCATCTCGTCAAGAAGTAGAGGGTTGAGTATGAGAAGCATGATAAGGAAAAAGGTCCGAACGGCGCTGACGGAAGGGGCCGGGGCGGTGAAGTAAATTGCCTCAGCAAGACTCCTCAAAACCAAGGGAAACCCGCCAGGGGCCGAGAGAAAGGAGATTGCAATGATGGAAGTGATGAACGGGATGAAAGGAAACAAGTGAGCAGGAATTCCAGAAGGCCATTGACGCTCTGTGCATTGACGAGGGTGCATCTTTGCACTCCTCTCGCTGCCAACTTAAACAGTGGGCGCGTGAAGTCAATGCCATGGAGCCAGTCGCAGGTTCATGGAAACCGCTCACATGGTCATGCATGCCCATTATCTTTGATGCGGAGGATCATCCTGACCGCACCACTACTGTAGGGTGCTTGCCGTTGTTGGTTTCGCCAATAGTCCGCAACCTCAAGGTCACAAAGATGTTGGTTGATGGCGGGGCTGGGTTGAATCTGATTTCCCCACAAGTTCTCAGCAAGCTCCAGATAGCAGAGGAATAGCTTAAGGCCACATGCACGTTTCAAGTAATCAATCCCAGTAGGAGTCGTCCTAAGGGAAAGATCACGCTGCCCGTGACATTTGGGGGAGAGTTGAACTGCTAGACTGAGAAGATTGTGTTTGACATGGTCGACCTCCCCCTGCCGTACAACGGAACCCTTGGGCACCCGACCCTAGCCAAGTTCATGGCAAAATCCCACTATGCCTACAACACCTTGAAGATGCCAAGCCCGATGGGCATCATTTCCATTCCATCAGATAAGAAAGATGCGATGATATGCGTGGATAAGATGTATCGGGACGTTGTCATGGCAAAGGCCGCCGAAGCCGTAGTGCCCGCCAAGGAAAGCATAGGAAAGAAGAAGGATAGTGAGGACGCCGACAAGGAATCCGGGAAGCGTGCCCCTACCGAGTGCACGACACCTGTTGATGATGGGCCGGAGAGTTCCAACAGCAAGAGGACCAAGGCTGCTACACCCCATGTGAAAAAGGTCCCAGCAGGGCTGGCTAGCACTAATGGTACTTTTACCATCAGTTCCACCCTCGATGACAAATAGGAAAGCGCGCTCGTTGCCTTCCCGCGGGCGTATATTGATGTGTTCGTCTCGCAACCATCTGATATCCTTGGTGTTCCCAAGGAGGTAATCGAGCACCACCTTGCTGTCTCCCCACATGCCGGTCAGCGTTCTGGGAACGGGGGTCCCCAGACTTGCCTGCCTGCAGCTTGCGGCGTGGGTCGAGTGGTGGCCCATTACGGCCCATCTTCATCAGCGCAAGACTCAAGACCCTCGCGAGAGGCCAAGCCTCACGGGGCAGACGACACACGACTTCCTCAGGAACGGCCTCCCCAGGCAGGCTCGCGAGGAGGCGGAGAGATCAAGGCAGGGTACCTCGCGAGGTGCTCGTGATGCAAGCCATGACGATCGAGACTAGGCGGGCACCAGACGGGCGCCGGCCTGCCCAGTGTCCTTGTTTCCTCTTTGGTGCAAAGGGGACAAGCACAGGCATGGAGTACCGAGGCATCAGGCAAAGGTTGCCATTTCGGTGCAACGAGACCAAGACTAGCAGAGCGGCAGGATGGAGGTCACCGTGGAGCCCAAGACGGCGTCATCACCAGTGCCTTGGGCAGCCGAAGACCAACTTTAGTCAGGATAACTTGTACCAGATGTTCCCCTTCAAAATGGCCATTGTTGGCGCCCTTCCCGCTCAATATTTGGGAAGAGGACCAGGGCATCTCTATATATAGGACTAGCCACCACAGAGGGGGGAGCTCATCAAGTGCTCATTAGACCAAGAGGCGATCGAACTCACCCAAGCAGTTCATCGCACCAGCTCAAGAACACCTCTCGCGAGGTTGTTCATCCTTTGTACTGTTCATCATCAGCCCCTGAGGCAATCCACCACACCACACACTGGAGTAGGGTATTACACCACAACGGTGGCCCGAACCAGTATAAATCTTGTGTCCCTCGTGCTCTTCATCGCTTAGCTCAGATTCTCGTGAGGCGATCGGACGTGGATCGGTAGGGGAAGATCTTCGCGCGCACCCCAAAGTTTGAACCTTAAGGGTCTGCCGGAACCCAACATCCGACATTTTGCACGCCAGGTAGGGGTGCGTCGAAATCTTCCTTCTGTCGGCTCACTCTCCATCAACACCGCGCTTCTCCCTCATGGCGGACATCACGCTTCCGACTCCGGCGGTCAGTGCCAGCGCTGGGGCCAGGGGGCTCCGGGCTTTGGCCCCTGCCTTACGACAGGTGCAGTGGCCGAACAAGTTCAAGCCAGACATGCCGCCACGCTACGATGGCACGACGGATCCGCTGGCCTTCCTGCTGGCACATGTGGAGTCTGTCCTCGAGGCAGGGGGTGATGACAGGGTCATGGCTAGCTGGCTGCCCATGGCCCTCACCGGCATCCCGCGCATGTGGTTGCTCCACCTGCCGGCAGCTTCTGTGGCCTCGTGGGAGTAGTTGTGCGGCCTCTTCCTCACCCAGTACGATGTGCCGCCGCCCCCGGTCATCGCAGCTCTCTTGGGCGGCTCGCTGGCGCCACCTTCGAGCCGCCACGTCAAGCCGTTCGTCCGCTAGATTGGTGCCGTCCTCAAGCGCCGAGAAGCCCCCCGGGCTGGGTGGCGCCCAAGGCTGATTTGACCTTTAGCTTGGACAATCACCCCTCCAACACCGCCTGCGCGGGCGCGCTCCCAATGTTATGCACCCCCACCATCTGCCTGGTGGCCGTCACCAGGACCCTTATCAGCGGTGGTGCCGGCCTCAATGTGCTCTCGGTGGAGGCCTTAAGCCTCCTTCACGTGCCGCTGGAGCGACTCCAACCCAGGAGGCCCTTCTCGGGCGTCGGAGGTTGTTCCACCGGCTCCCTGGGGTAGATTTGCCTCCCGGTGACTTTCGACACCCACGACAACTTTCGCACGGAGCTGGTCAACTTCGACATCGCCCCCATCGGCCTCCCGTACAACGCCATCCTCAGCTACCCAGCCTTGGCCCAGTTCATGGCAGCAACTCACCTGGCTTACAACCTCATGAAGATGCCCGTGAGCAGCGGCGTCCGTACCGTGTCCGGAGACACAAGGGATGCGCTGCAAGCGCTCAAGCTCGCTTTCAAGACGGCCGCGGTGGCGCAGCCCGCCAGCGCAGATGCCCTCAAGCCCAAGGGGGCTGCGCCAGCCAAGAAGAAGCAGCTATTCACCCAAGACAAGGCGGAGACCAACCAAGTACCAATCGACGAGGATGGATCCTCTGGCGCCACCTTCACCATAGGCGCCAATCTCGACCCTGAGCTGGAGGAGGCCCTGGTGAAATTCCTGCGCACAAAAAAGGAGGTGTTTGCGTGGGAACCTGATCAGTTGGCAGGGGTCCCAAGGGATGTGATTGAACACCATCTCAACGTGTGCCCCAACGTGCGCCCCATGAAGCAGAAGGCAAGGCGACAGTCCATCGAGAAGCAGGCCTTCATCGTCCAAGAAACCCGCAAGTTAGAAGCGGCATGCGTCATTCGCGAAGTTCGCTATCCTGAACGGCTGGCCAACCTTGTTGTTGTGCCAAAAAAGGGAGGAAAGGAACGCATGTGTGTCGACTTCACCAACCTCAACAAGGCTTGCCCTCAGGATCCATTCCCACTCCCTCGCATCGACCAGATCGTCGATTCTACCGCCGAGTGTGACCTGTTGTGCTTCCTGGATGCCTTCTCGGGCTATCACCAGATCAAGATGGTGGTAGAAGACATGGAGAAAATGGCCTTCCTGACCCCGTGCGGAGTATACTGCTATACTTGCATGCCGTTCGGGTTGCACAATGCGGGCGCGACCTTTCAGCGACTGATGCACATTGCCTTGGGACGGCAGCTCGGGAGGAACGCCAAGGCCTACATCGATGACATCATGGTGAAGTCTCGGGAGGCGAAAACCCTGATACAGGACCTGGAAGAAACCTTCGCGAGCCTCCATGAAGTGGATATGCGGCTCAACCCGGAGAAGTGCGTATTCGGAGTCCCCTCGGGCAAGCTCTTGGGCTTCCTCGTGTACCACAGGGGCATCGAGGCTAACCCAGAGAAGGTCAAGGCAGTCGAAGACATGAGTTTGCCGAAGACCCTCAAAAAAATGCAGAAGCTCACCGGGCGAGTAACCGCGTAGGGACGCTTCATCTCCAAGCTGGGGGAGTGAGCACCGCCCTTCTTCAAGCTGATGAAGAAGAAGGGCCTGTTCGAATGGACGGAGGAGGCCGACAAGGCATTCCAAGATCTCAAGAAGTACCTTACCAGCCCTCCGGTGATGGTAGCTCCGCGCCCTCAGGAGCTCTTGGTGCTCTACCTTGCAGCCACGCCCTACTCCGCCAACGCAGCCCTAGTGGCGGTTAGGGAGGAGCATCGGGCCAAGGACGTGCTAGCCGCAGCCCCGGTCGAAGTGGATCAAAGCCAAGAAAGCCTCATGAAGACCACGACAGTAGCAGATGGGGATCAGCCTCAGTAGGGGGACGCGCCCAGAGCGGAGGAGGCCCCGCCAGGCGACCAAGCGCTGGGGGCTCCGTCGCCTCGGGAGGCGCCTCGACCTCCGGAAGATGCAGGCCACGCCAGCACCCTCAACCTTGTCGAGCATCCTGTGTACTTCGTTAGCACGGTGCTGCGGGACGCAAGGGCGCGATACCCCATGCCCTAGAAACTCCTCCTTGCGTTGCTAGTGGCCTCACGCAAGCTGCGGCACTACTTTCAAGGCCATCCCATCAAGGTCATCTCGGCATATCCCTTGGAAAGGGTACTCAGGAGCCCCAACTCAGCTGGAAGGGTCATTGAATGGAACATCGAGTTGCAAGTGTTTCTGGTGGAACTCAGCACAAGCAGAGTGATCAAGGGAGCCGCACTTGTACATTTCATGACAGAATGGATGGAGGCACCAGGGCTCGAAGCGGGCGAGGATCGGTCACTTTCCCCAGGAAGTGAAGTGCCGGATGTTGGAAATATGCCCTAGAGGCAATAATAAATAAGTTATTATTATATTTCCTTGTTCATGATAATCGTTTATTATCCATGCTATAATTGTATTGATAGGAAACTCAGATACATGTGTGAATACATAGACAACACCATGTCCCTAGTAAGCCTCTAGTTGACTAGATCGTTGATCAATAGCTGGTTACGGTTTCCTGACCATGGACATTGGATGTCATTGATAATGGGATCACATCATTAGGAGAATGATGTGATGGACAAGACCCAATCCTAAGCCTAGCACAGAGATTGTGTAGTTCGTATGCTAAAGCTTTTCTAATGTCAAGTATCTTTTCCTTAGACCATGAGATTGTGCAACTCCCGGATACCGTAGGAATGCTTTGGGTGTACCAAACGTCACAACATAACTGGGTGACTATAAAGGTGCACTACAGGTATCTCTGAAAGTGTCTGTTGGGTTGGCACGAATCGAGACTGGGATTTGTCTCTCCGTGTAAACGGAGAGGTATCTCTGGGCCCACTCGGAAGGACATCATCATAATGTGCACAATGTGACCAAGGGGTTGATCACGGGATGATGTGTTACGGAATGAGTAAAGAGACTTGCCGGTAACGAGATTGAACAAGGTATCGGCATACCGACGATCGAATCTCGGGCAAGTATAATACCGCTAGACAAAGGGAATTGTATATGGGATTGATTAAGTCCTTAACATTGTGGTTCATCCAATGAGATCATCGTGGAACATGTGGGAGACAACATGGGTATCTAGATCCCGCTGTTGGTTATTGACCGGAGAACGTCTCGGTCATGTCTGCATGGTTCCCGAACCCATAGGGTCTACACACTTAAGGTTCGATGACGCTAGGGTTATAAAGGAAGTTTGTATGTGGTTACCGAATGTTGTTCGGAGTCCCGGATGATATCCTGGACGTCACGAGGAGTTTCGGAATGGTCCAGAGGTAAAGATTTATATATGGAAAGTTGTTGTTCGGGTTCCGAAAAAAGTTCGGGTTTTTTCGGTATTGTACCGGGAAGCTTCGAGAAGGTTCCGGAGGATTCCGGAGGGGTCCAGAGGTCCGGAAATTGTTCCACCATGTCTAATACAGTAGCATGGGCTGTAGGGGGGCGCCCTAGCCTTAATGGGCCAGGGGCACCAGCCCCCCCAAGGCCCATGCGCATGGGAAGGGGAAAACCCTAAGGGGGAGGGCCTCCACTTGACTTGGGAGGCACTCCTCCCCCCTTGGCCGCCACCCCTCCTCAGATTGGATCTGAGGGGGCCGGCCCCCCTCTCCCTTGCCCCTATATATATGTGGGGGGTGGGAGGGCATCCGCACCACATGTTCTGGCGCAGCCCTCCCCTCTCCCAAGTACTCCTCCTCTCCCGCGGTGCTTGGCGAAGCCCTGCAGGATTGCAACGCTCCTCCATCACCACCACGCTGTTGTGCTGCTACTGGATGGAGTCTTCCTCAACCTCTCCCTCTCTCCTTGCTGGATCAAGGCATGGGAGACGTCACCGGGCTGTACGTGTGTTGAACGCGGAGGTGCCGTCCGTTCGGCACTAGGATCTCCGGTGATTTGGATCACGACGAGTACGACTCCTTCAACCCCGTTCTCTTGAACGCTTCCGCTTAGCGATCTACAAGGATATGTAGATGCACTCTCCTTCACCTCGTTGCTGGTTTCTCCTTAGATAGATCTTGGTGACACGTAGGAAAATTTTGAATTTCTGCTACGTTCCCCAACAGTGGCATCATGAGCTAGGTCTATTGCGTAGATTCTTTGCACGAGTAGAACACAAAGTAGTTGTGGGCATTGATTTTGTTCAATATGCTTACTGTTACTAGTCCAATCTTGTTTCGACGGTATTGTGGGATGAAGCGGCCCGGACCGACCTTACACGTACACTTACGTGAGACAGGTTCCACCGACTGACATGCACTTGTTGCATAAGGTGGCTAGCGGGTGCCAGTCTCTCCCACTTTAGTCGGATCGGATTCGATGAAAAGGGTCCTTATGAAGGGTAAATAGCAATTGGCATATCACGTTGTGGCTTTTGCGTAGGTAAGAAACGTTCTTGCTAGAAACCCGTAGCAGCCACGTAAAACATGCAAACAATAATTAGAGGACGTCTAACTTGTTTTTGCAGGGTATGCTATGTGATGTGATATGGCCAAGAAGAATGTGATGAATGATATGTGATGTATGAGATTGATCATGTTCTTGTAATAGGAATCACGACTTGCATGTTGATGAGTATGACAACCGGCAGGAGCCATTGGAGTTGTCTTTATTTATTGTATGTCCTGCGTGTCATTGAACAATGCCATGTAATTACTTTACTTTATTGGTAACCGGTAGCCATAGTAGTAGAAGTAATAAGTTGGCGAGACAACTTCATGGAGACACAATGATGGAGATCATGATGATGGAGATCATGGTGTCATGCCGGTGACGATGATGATCATGGAGCCCCGAAGATGGAGATCAAAAGGAGCAATATGATACTGGCCATATCATGTCACTATTTGATTGCATGTGATGTTTATCATGTTTATGCATCTTATTTGCTTAGAACGACGGTAGTAAATAAGATGATCCCTCATTAAAATTTCAAGAAAGTGTTCCCCCTAACTGTGCACCGTTGCGAAAGTTCGTCGTTTCGAAGCACCACGTGATGATCGGGTGTGATAGATTCTTACGTTCACATACAATGGGTGTAAGCCAGATTTACACACGCGAAACACTTAGGTTGACTTGACGAGCCTAGCATGTACAGACATGGCCTCGGAACACAAGAGACCGAAAGGTCGAGCATGAGTCGTATAGTAGATACGATCAACATGAAGATGTTCACCGATGATGACTAGTCCGTCTCACGTGATGATCGGACACGGCCTAGTTGACTCGGATCATGTAATCACTTAGATGACTAGAGGGATGTCTATCTGAGTGGGAGTTCATAAGATGAACTTAATTATCCTGAACATAGTCAAAAACCCTTTGCAAATTATGTCGTAAGCTCGCGCTTTAGTTCCACTGATTAGATATGTTCCTAGAGAAAATTTAGTTGAAAGTTGATAGTAGCAATTATGCGGACTGGGTCCGTGAACTGAGGATTGTCCTCGTTGCTTCGTAGAAGGCTTATGTCCTTAATGCACCGCTCGGTGTGCTGGACCTCGAACGTAGTCTGTGGATGTTGCGAACATCTGACATACACGTTTTGATAACTACGTGATAGTTCAGTTAAATGGTTTAGAGTAGAGGCACCAAAGACGTTTTTCGAAACGTTGCGGAACATATGAGATGTTTCGAGGGCTGAAATTGGGATTTCAGGCTCGTGCCCACGTCAAGAGGTATAAGACCTCCGACGATTTTCTTAGCCTGCAAACTAAGGGAGAAAAGCTCAATCGTTGAGCTTGTGTTCAGATTGTCTGAAGTGCAACAATCACTTGAATCGAGTGGGAGTTGATCTTCCAGATGAGATAGTGATGTTTCTCCAAAGTCATTGCCACCAAGCTGCTAGAGCTTCATGATGAACTATAACATATCAGGGATAGATATGATGATCCTTGAGGTATTCGCGATGTTTGACACCGCGAAAGTAGAAATCAAGAAGGAGCATCAATTGTTGATGGTTGATGAAAACACTGGTTTCAAGAAGGGCAAGGGCAAGAAGGGATACTTCATGAAATGGCAAATCAGCTGCTACTCTAGTGAAGAAACCCAAGGTTGAACCCAAACCCGAGACTAAGTGCTTCTGTAATAAGGGGAACAGCCACTGGAGCAGAATTACCCTAGATACTTGGTAGATGAGAAGGCAGGCAAGGTTAATAGAAGTATATTGGATATACATTAAGTTAATGTGTACTTTACTAGTACTCCTAGTAGCACTAGGGTATTAAGATACCGGTTCAGTTGCTAAGTGTTAGTAACTCGAAATAAAAGAGCTGCGGAATAAACGGAGACTAGCTGAAGGTGAGCTGACAATATGTGTTGGAAGTGTTTCCAAGTTTGATGTGATCAAACACCGCACACTCCCTCTACCATCAAGATTAGTATTAAACCTAAATAATTGTCATTTGGAGTTGGCATTGAGCATAGACATGATTGGATTATGTCTATCGCAATACGGTTATTCATTTAAGGAGAATAATGGTTACTCTATTTATTTGAATAATACCTTCAATGGTCTTGCACCTAAAGGAATGGTTTATTGAATCTCGATCGTAGTGATACACATTTTTATGCCAAAAGATATAAGATAGTAATGATAGTACCACTTACTTGTGGCACTGCCATGTAAGTCATATTGGTATAAAACGCATGAAGAAGCTCCATGTTGATGGATCTTTGGACTCACTCGTTTTTGAAAAGTTTGAGACATGCGAACCATGTCTATTGGTGTATACACATGAAGAAACTCCATGCAGATGGATCATTTGGACTCACTTGATTTTGAATCACTTGAGATATGCAAATCATACCACATGGGAAAGATGACTAAAAAGCCTTGTTTCAGTGAGATGGAATAAGATAGCAACTTGTTGGAAGTAACACATTTTGATGTGTGCAGTCCAATGAGTGCTGAGGCATGCAGTGAATATCGTTATGTTCTTACTTCATAGACGATTCGAGTAGATGTTGAGTATATTTACTTGATGAAACACAAGTCTGAATTATTGAATAGTTCAAGTAATTTCAGAGTGAAGTTGAAGATCATTGTGACATGAGGATAAAATGTCTATGATATGATCATAGAGATGAGTATCTGAGTTACGAGCTTTGGCACGCAATTAAGACATTGTGGATATTGTTTCACAATTAATACCGCCTGGAACACCATAGTGTGATGGTGTGTCCGAACATCATAGTTGCACCCTATTGGATATGGTGCGTACCATGATGTCTCTTATCGAATTACCACTATCGTTCATGGGTTAGGTATTAGAGACAACCGCACTCACTTTAATAGGGCACCACGTAATTCCATTGAGATGACACCGTTTGAACTATGGTTTGGAGAAACCTAAGTTGTCGTTTCGTAAAGGTTTGGGGCTGCGACGCTTATGTGAAAAAGTTTCAGGTTGATAAGCTCGAACCCAAAACGGATAAAATGCATCTTCATAGGACACCCAAAAACAGTTGGGTATACCTCCTATCTCAGATCCGGAAGCAAAAGTAATTGTTTCTAGAAACGGGTCCTTTCTCGAGGAAAAGTTTCTCTCGAAAGAATTGAGTGGGAGGATGGTGGAGACTTGATAAGGTTATTGAACCATCACTTCAACTAGTGTGTAGCAGGGCACATGAAGTTGTTCCTGTGGCACCTACACCAATTGAAGTAGAAGCTTATGATAGTGATCATGAAACTTTGGATCAAGTCACTACCAAACCTCGTAGGTCGACAAGGATGCGTACTGCTTCAGAGTGGTACAGTAATCCTGTCTTGAAGGTCATGTTGCTAGACAACAATGAACCTACGAGCTATGGAGAAGCGATGGTGGGCCCATATTCCGACAAATGGTTAGAAGCCATGAAATCCGAGATAGGATCCATGTATCAGAACAAAGCATGGACTTTGGTGGACTTGCCCGATGATCAGCAAGCCATTGAGATAAATGGATCTTTAAGAAGAAGACGGACGTGGACGGTAATGTCACCGTCTATGAAGCTCGACTTGTGGCGAAGAGTTTTTCACAAGTTCAAGGAGTTGACTACGGTGAGATTTTCTCATCCGTAGCGATGCTTAAGTCCGTCGGAATCATGTTAGCATTAGCTATATTTATGAAATCCGGCAGATGGATGTCAAAACGAGTTTCCTTACCAGTCTTCGTAAGTGTATGTGATACAATCAGAAAGTTTTTGTCGATCCTAAGGATGCTAAAAGGTATGTTGGCTCTAGCGATCCTTCTAAGGACTGGAGTAAGCATCTGGAGTTGGAATATGCGCTTTGATGGAATGATCAAAGATTTTGGGTTTGTACAAAGTTTATGAGAAACTTGTATTTCCAAAGAAGTGAGTGGGAGCACTATAGAATTTCTGATGAGTATATGTTGTTGACATATTGTTGATCAAAAATGATGTAGAATTTCTAGAAAGCATATAGGGTTGTTTGAAAAGTGTTTTTCAATGGAAAACCTGGATTAGGCTACTTGAACAATAAGCATCAGGATCTATAAGATAGATCAAATTGTTTAATAATACTTTCAAATGAGCACATACCTTGACATAATCTTGAAGGTGTTCAAGATGGATCAGTCAAAGAAGGAGTTCTTGCCTGAGTTGTAAGGTATGAAGTTAAGAGTTAAAGCTCGACCACGGCAGAAGAGAGAGAAAGGACGAAGGTCGTCCCCTATGCTTCAGACATAGGCTCTACAGTATGCTATGCTAAGTACCGCACCTGATGTGTGCCTTGCTACATACCTGGCAAGAGGGTAAAAAGGTGATCAAGGAGTAGATCACCAGATAGCGGTCAAAATTATCCTTAGAAGAATAAGGATATGTTTCTCAGTTATGGAGGTGATAAAGAGTTCGACGTAAAGAGTTGCGTCGATACAATCTTTAACACCTATCCGAATGACTCTGAGTAGCAAAACGAATATGTATAGTGGAGCAACCATTTGGAATAGCTCCAAGTGGAGCGTGGAAGCAACATTTACAATATGACCTAGAGATTTGTGAAGTACACATGGATCTGAATGTTGCAGACCCGTTGACTAAAACCTCTCTCACAAGCAAAACATGATCAAACCCAAGAACTCATTGAGTCTTAATCACATGATGATGTGAACTAGTTTAGACACTAGTAAACTATTTGGATGTTGGTCACATGGCGATGTGACCGGTCAGCTATAATTGTATTGATAGGAAACTCAGATACATGTGTGGATACATAGACAACACCATGTCCCTAGTAAGCCTCTAGTTGACTAGCTCGTTGATCAATAGCTGGTTACGGTTTCCTGACCATGGACATTGGATGTCATTGATAACAGGATCACATCATTAGGAGACTGATGTGATGGACAAGACCCAATCCTAAGCCTAGCACAGAGATCGTGTAGTTCGTATGCTAAAGCTTTTCTAATGTCAAGTATCTTTTCCTTAGACCATGAGATTGTGCAACTCCCGGATACCGTAGGAATGCTTTGGGTGTACCAAACATCACAACGTAACTGGGTGACTATAAAGGTGCACTACAGGTATCTCCGAAAGTGTTTGTTGGGTTGGCACGAATCGAGACTGGGATTTGTCACTCCGTGTAAACGGAGAGGTATCTCTGGGCCCACTCAGTAGGACATCATCATAATGTGCACAATGTGACCAAGGGGTTGATCACGGGATGATGTGTTACGGAACGAGTAAAGAGACTTGCCGGTAACGAGATTGAACAAGGTATCGGCATACCGACGATCAAATCTCGGGCAAGTATAATACCGCTAGACAAAGGGAATTGTATACGGGATTGATTAAGTCCTTGACATCGTGGTTCATCCAATGAGATCATCGTGGAACATGTGGGAGACAACATGGGTATCCAGATCCCGCTGTTGGTTATTGACCGGAGAACGTCTCGGTCATGTCTGCATGGTTCCCGAACCCGTAGGGTCTACACACTTAAGGTTCGATGACACTAGGGTTATAAAGGAAGTTTGTATGTGGTTACCGAATGTTGTTCGGAGTCCCGGATGATATCCCGGACGTCACGAGGAGTTCCGGAAAGGTCCAGAGTTAAAGATTTATATATGGAAAGTTGTTGTTCGGGTTCCGGAAAAAGTTCGGGTTTTTTCGGTATTGTACCGGGAAGCTTCCAGAAGGTTCCGAAGGATTCTGGAGGGGTCCGGAGGTCCGGAAATTGTTCCACCATATCTAATACAGTAGCATGGGCTGTAGGGGGGCGCCCTAACCTTAATGGGCCAGGGGCACCAGCCCCCCCAAGGCCCATGCGCATGGGAAGGGGAAAACCCTAAGGGGGAGGGCCTCCACTTGACTTGGGAGGCACTCCTCCCCCCCTTGGCCGCTGCCCCTCCTCAGATTGGATCTGAGGGGGCCGGCCCCCTCTCCCTTGCCCCTATATATATGTGGGGGTGGGAGGGCAGCCGCGCCACATGTTTTGGCGCAGCCCTCCCCTCTCCCAAGTACTCCTCCTCTCCCGCGGTGCTTGGCGAAGCCCTGCAGGATTGCAACGCTCCTCCATCACCACCACGCCGTTGTGCTGCTGCTGGATGGAGTCTTCCTCAACCTCTCCCTCTCCCCTTGCTGGATCAAGGCATGGGAGACGTCACCGGGCTGTACGTGTGTTGAACGCGGAGGTGCCGTCCGTTCGGCACTAGGATCTCCGGTGATTTGGATCACGACGAGTACGACTCCTTCAACCCCGTTCTCTTGAACGCTTCCGCTTAGCGATCTACAAGGGTATGTAGATGCACTCTCCTTCCCCTCGTTGCTGGTTTTTCCTTAGATAGATCTTGGTGACACGTAGGAAAATTTTGAATTTCTGCTATGTTCCCCAACACTGGACGGCTGGGTCATGTACTTCGACGGGGCGTTCTCACGACATGGCATGGGGGCTGGCGCAGTGCTCATATCTCCCACTCAGGACAAGCTCTACTATGCCGTGCAGCTCTGCTTCCAGCGTGGAGAGAAGGTCTTCAACAACATAGTAGAATATGAGGGCCTAATAGCAAGCTTGAAGGCCGCAGCCGCCTTGGGGGTAAAGCACCTCATCATCAAGAGCGATTCACAACTCCTCGTCAACTTCTCCAACAAGGTGTACGAGCCAAAGGACGAACACATGGAAGCATATCTTGCGAAGGTCTGCAGGATGGAGAAACAGTTTTGCGGGTTGGTGTTGCAGCATGTGCCTCGCGGCACCAATCAAGAGGCTAATGACATCGCCAGGAGGGCGTCCAGGCGGTTGCCTGAGTAGCCCGACGTCTTCGAGGAACGACCCTTCAAACCTTCAGCGGCACAATCACTATCAAGCATAGCGCAGCCTCGAGAGGAGCTCCCTCAACCGCCTGCTTCGGGAGCCCCGGCCTGTGGCCCGACCTCAGGAGCGCGCCTGCTCCTGGCGCTGGAGCCTCAAGAGGGATGTTGGACTACGGAGTTCAAGGATTACTTGATGCAAGGGATTCTGCCAGAAAAGGAGGAGGACGTGGAACGCGTGGCGCGGCAGGCCACGACCTACTGCATCCAAGCTGGAGAGCTTTATCAAAAGCGGCTGAATGACGTTTCCCTGCGTTGCATCTCCAGGGAGCAAGGGAAAGAGTTACTGACAGACATTCACGATGGAGACTGCGGGCACGACTCGTCTTCACGGGCACTCTTCGGCAAGGCGTTTCACAACGGGTTCTATTGGCCAACAGCACTCAACGACGCAATCGAGTTGGTGAAGGCTTGTGAAGCTTGTCAATTCCACGCCAAGCAGATCCATCAGCCAGCTCAGGGCCTTCAGACCATTCCCCTCTCATGGCCATTCGCTGTTTGGGGACTGGACATCCTTGGCCCATTTCCTCGGGCGCCAGGGGGCTACCGCTACCTGTACGTCGCCATCGACAAGTTCACAAAGTGGGCAGAGGTGGAAGCCGTCTGCACCATCCCGGCTGGCTCAACGGTCAAGTTCATCAAGGGCCTCATGAGCCGGTTTGGGGTGCCTAATCGCATCATCACCGACAATGGTTCGCAGTTCACCAGCAATCTCTTCAAAACATATTGTGCTAACCTTGGAACGCAGATATGCTACGCCTTGGTGGCACACCCTCGGAGCAACGGCCAAGCTGAACGCGCCAATGCGGAGGTCTTGAAAGGCCTCAAAACCCGGACCTTCAAGAAGAAGCTGGACGCCTGCGGCAGGGGCTGGCACGATGAGCTTCAGTCCGTGCTATGGTCTATCCGCACAACCGCCACCAAGTCGACCGGCGAAACCCCGTTCTTCCTTGTCTATGGTGCTAAGGCGGTCCTTCCTCACGAGGTCAGGCATCGCTCCGCGCGGGTCCTGGCTTTCGACGAAGCACAGCAGGACGCCATGCGGGGGGTGGACCTCGTGTTGGGAGAGGAACACCGTCGAGAGGCTATGCTTCGGGCTGCAAGATACCAACAGGTGCTGCGGCGGTACCACTTCCGCAGCATCCGCCCTAGGACCCTTGAGGTAGGTGACCTCGTGCTTAGACGGGTGCTCTCCAGGGAGGGGCTGCACAAGCTCTCGCCCATGTTGGAGGGCCCGTTCAAGGTTATTCACGTCTCCAGGCCTGGCGCTGCATGCTTTGAGACTCAGTAGGGGGTGCCCATCCCGAACGCGTGGAACATCCAGCACCTCCGGAAGTTCTACCCTTGAAGAAAGGCCCAGCGCCTGTAAAGAAGGCCCGGCACCTGTGAAGCTAGACGAACCGAGAAAGGCCCGGTGCCTGTGAAGAAGGCCAATGCCTGTGAAGCTCATCGCCCCGAGAAAGGCCCGGAGCCTGTGAAGAAGGCCAATGCCTGTGAAGCTCGCCACCCGTGACACTCTCACGTAATAATGAGTTGGGGCTGTACACGCCCCGGAGTCTCCGGAGAGCCGCCCTCGGGCCTCGGGGGCTCCCGCCCACGCCCAGTGGCAGCACTTAGCTCCGCGCTGGTGAGAAGATGTCGAAGACTAGATTAGGTGCCGGACGCGGCTTTTTCATTTGCTTTCTACAGTTGGCTTGTTCGTCCCTATTTGAAGTTTTATTGGAGTTGCTTTTAGCGTTGTTGCCATCCCCGACCTGTGACTCTTTGTCCTTGTCGCCTACTTGACTCATTTTCTCTTTTGCAAGTCTCGCGAGGGGGCTACGCGGGTGCCCTCGTGAGTGTTTTTGGACCCAGTCTTGTGAGGCTTTCCTATCCAAGTCCACCGCGGGAGCACTCCTCCCGGTCCGTGCCCCACGGGCATCGTGACACGAACACAGGACCTGAGTCGGTTGCCCCCACAACTGAGACCGAAAGTTACCTTTCCTGACAAATTCTTGTAGGCCACAAAGTGCACGACGAGGCCTCAGCCTCGAGAAGCGAAGACTGCGGCAAGTCCTCCCGAGCTAAGTAATTCCTACACGTGAGCACGCAGTGCCAAAACACAGCACGGGAATAACGAAAATAGCATAATAGTTAACGGCAACAGTCCAGCACGCCCCTGCGGGGCCCTACACTACTCTATCTTTGCGCAGGAAAAGGAGGAAAACAAAATAGACACGGCTTGCTCAGCACCGACTCGTGGCGAGGGCTTGTACTGCCTCCGGAGCTCAGTCAGACCCCTCCTCACGCTTCACCAAGGCGCGATGGCGGGCTGACCCGCTACCTCCCTCAAGGCGAGCGCGACGGCGCGGAGGCTGGTCGCGGCCACCGCTGGAGGAGCTCCCATTCGAAGGGGAGCCGCCTAGGCTTGGCGAGCTACGAGTGCCGTCGGCCACGCGCCCGCCTTCATCTTCATCTCGACCATCTCCGAGGCTAGGCACCTGGCCACCGTCGCCGTCTTCGGGGCAGCACCCAACACAGCGGCCATCCTCTCCAAACACCCTCACGTAGAGGGTGACATTGCCGTCGAACTTGAAATGCAGGGTGCACCACCGGCTCAGGCCACGCGCGCGGGCAAACGTTTGCTAGCCATGGGTCAGGGCCACATTCCCGGTGATGGAGATCTCTAGTGAGGCCCAGGAGGCCTTGCTGCAGCAACCATCTGCTTGAAGCCAGAGGCCACTGGGAGCGCTAGCCGGGAGTTCACCTGCAAAAAAGCGGGGAAGCTGGAGCTAGCTGCCGGCTGGGTCCACTGACCACGCGACGAACTCCGGCAGCACCTCTGCTGAGTGGAAGCACGGCCTGGGAGGCTGTGCAGCCACGACGCACCTTCCCTCACCCACCAGGAGCCCGTCGCCGCGTGGTAGATCGCAGCCGCGACTACGGGGAGCCGTTGCAGGAGATGCAGGATGCTTGCGGGGACGACCCCGGCCGTGCTTTGGCGGGGGAGAGTCACGCCCTTCCTGACGAGCCTTTCCCTTCTCCTCGGCCGAGAACCTCTTTGGCGGCACCATAGAAGACGGCGAGCAGCTGATATGGGGATAAACAAGGAAGCGGACGGAAGATGTACAGCGGGGGCTAGCGCTCTCCCGCCTTTATAGCCAGAGGAGGCCAACCGTCGGCCTCCATGATCACAAGTAATCATGACTCAATTCTGCATGCAGGGACTTGTCAAGTCGAGCAGTTGCCGAGGCAGCGTGGGGAAGCGGAGACGCCCACGTCCAATCAACCGCCACGCGGCGCCCAAGGCTGCAGGCTGATAGGGCCCGCGGCGCTCCGCACTTGCCCCTTCGCTTCTCCGCTAAGCCAAGTCCGAGCGTGCCTTGGGCCCGGGGGCTACTATAGGCGTTCTGGGAACGGGGGTCCCCAGACTTGCCTACCTGCGGCCTACGGCTTGGCTTGAGTGGTGGCCCAGTACAACCCATCTTCATTAGCACAAGACTCAAGACCCTCGCAAGGGGCCAAGCCTCGCGGGGCAGACAACACACGACTTCCTCAGGAACGGCCTTGCTAGGCAGGCTCGCGAGGAGGCGGAGAGATCAAGGCAGGGTACCTCGCGAGGTGCTCGTGATGCAAGCCATGACGATCGAGACCAGGCGGGCGCCAAACGTGCACCGGCCTGCGCAGTGTCCTTGTTTCCTCTTTGGTGCAAAGGGGACAAGCACAGGCGTGGAGTACCGAGGCATCAGGCAAAGGTTGCTATTTCGGTGCAACGAGACCAAGACCAGCAGAGCGGCAGGATGGAGGTCACCATGGAGCCCAAGACGATGTCATCACCAGTGCCTTTGGTAGCCGAAGACCAACTTTAGTCAGGATAACTTGTACCAGATGTTCCCCTTCAAAATGGCCGTTGTTGGGGCCCTTCCCGCTCAATATTTGGGAAGAGGACCAGGGCCTCTCTATATATAGGACTAGCCACCACAGAGGGGGGAGCTCATCAAGTGCTCATTAGACCGAGAGGCGATCGAACTCACCCAAGCAGTTCATCGCACCAGCTCAAGAACACCTCTCGCGAGGTTGTTCATCCTTTGTACTGTTCATCATCATCCCCTGAGGCAATCCACCACACACACACTGGAGTAGGGTATTACACCACAACGGTGGCCCGAACCAGTATAAATCTTGTGTCCCTCGTGTTGTTCATCGCTTAGCTCAGATTCTCGCGAGGCGATCAGACGTGGATCGATAGGGGGAAGATCTTCGTGCGCACCCCAGAGTTCGAACCTTAAGGGTCTGCCGGAACCCAACATCCGACAATGCCCGACCTATCAAGTAGAAGGTGCGGAAGGAGGCCTTGGAGCGGCAGCAATTCATTGCCGAAGAGATCAAGAAACTTGAAGCAGCTGGTTTGGCCAGAGGCACACTACATCCAACATGGTTAGCAAACCCAGTGGTTGTGCGCAAGGCTAATGGGAAATGGAGGCTGTGCATATATTTCACATATTTGAACAAGGCATGCCCGAAGGACCGGTTCCCCTTGCCGTGCATTGACCAGATTGTGGATTCCACTTCCGGGTGTGATTTGCTCTCCTTTCTGGATGCATACTCTGGGTACCATCAGATATTCATGTCTAAGGAAGACGAAGAGAAGACCTCCTTCATCACCCCATGTGGCATATACTGCTTTGTGCGCACGCCTTTCGGGTTGAAGAGTGTCGAGTCCACTTTTACAAGAGCGGTCCAAATTGGTTTCGAGCCACAGTTGCACAGGAATATTGAAGCTTATATGGATGATATCATGGTCAAGACCAAGGACAAGTTGACCCTCATCCAGGATTTGGAAGAGGCATTTGCCAATCTGCGCAAGATCAACTTAAAGCTAAACCCGGAGAAGTGTGTACTTGGCGTTTCCTCAGGTAAGCTACTTGGCTTCTTTGTGTCCCACCATGGGATCGAGGCCAACCCAGATAAGATCAAGGCCATTAAGCAGATATAGACACCCAAGACAGTCAAAGATGTGAGGTGTCTGACAGGATGCGTTGCCGCACTTAGCAAATTCATCTCCAAGTCTGTCGAGCGCGCCTTGTCGTTCTTCAAAATTTTGTAGAAAGCAGGACCTATGAAGTGGACCCCGGAAGCAGATGCAACATTGCAAGATCTGAATACCTACTTGTCTTCTGTGCCCACTTTGGTTGCACCCAAGCCACAAGAGCTGCTGTTGCTGTATCTGGCAGCGACTAATCAGGTGGTCAGTGTAGCGTTGGTGGCACAGCAGGAAGTGGAGGAAACAACAACCTCAGCAGACATCCCGCCAAGAGCAGAAAGAGAGAATAGCCCGACAAGGTCGGATATGAATCAGGACAAAGAGAAGCACGACAACGAAGACAACCCCAAGGACGCGGAAAGGAAGAAAGTGGTGCAGCGCCCAGTATACTTCGTCAGTTCTCTATTGCAGGGGGCTAGATCTAGGTATTCTGGTGTGCAAAAATTGATTTTTGGCCTCGTCATGGCCTCAAGGAACTGCGCCACTACTTCCAGTCCCATGAGATCATGATTGTCACACACTTTTCCGTTGCAAAGAATACTCCGGAACCCAGAGGCTACCGGCAGGATAGTGGAATGGGCTCTAGCGTTATCCAGCTTTGGCTTGAAGTTTGAAAGCATGTCAACAATTTAGAGCAGGGAATTGGAAGAAATAATTGCAGAATGGACGCCAACCCCTGATGAGGAAGTATTGGAAACAGTTATTCCCGACAAGGAATCACCCCAAGAATGGATCATGTATTTCGATGGCGCCTTCTCCCTCTAGGGCACAGGAGCTGGCGTGCTTCTCGTCGCTCCCACTATGGAGCACCTGAAGTACGTAGTCCAAATGCACTTTCCTCAAGAAGAGGCGACCAACAATATATCAGAGTATGAAGGGCTCCTTGCCGGGCTCAGGGTTGCCACAGAATTGGGAATTAATAAGTTGGTCATTCGAGGAGATTCACAACTTGTGGCTAGACAAGTCAGCAAGGATTACCAATGTCCATTGATGGAGGTATATGTCGAGGAAGTTAGAAGATTGGAGGAGCGCTTTGACGGATTGCAAATAGAGCACGTGCCCCTTGCGAAAAACAATATTGCTGATCATCTGTCAAAGTGTGCTGCGCAGAATCTACTTGTGGAACCAGAAAGTTTTGTTCTGCATCTTACTCTGCCCTCCGTATCCCCAACAACAATGGCCGGAAAGAGGAGGAAATTGGACCCGGTAAGCCTCTCCGAGTAGAACCCCTCGGGTTTCCTGGCAGGGATCCTGCCAAAAACAACTCCCCTTCGATTACCGGGATGCACCTTCCTGCCAGGTCATATGACCCCGCGGTCGAGGGATGCACCCCCACGAATGAGGAGGTGTCGTTAGTCCTCGTTGCCAAGCCTCAGGCTCCAGCTTGGGCAAGGCACATAGTCCATTTCCTCCAAACTGGAGAACTTCCCGAAGAGCAAGAAGAAGCAGAAAGAGTAGCCCGGGGCCAGTATGTATCAGTTTGTAGACGACACTCTGTACAGAAGAAGGCCCAACAGTATGAAATTGAAGTGCATTTGCTGGGAAGAAGGAAAGGAACTACCGGCAGAAATACACAAAGGAATGTGCGGCTCCCACGTTGGATCAAGTGCTTTAGTTGGGAAAGCATTCTGGCAAGGATTCTATCAGCCCACTACCCTCCAAGATGTGGTTGAGATAGTCACCAAGTGTGAAGCTTGCTAGTTCCATTCCAAGAATATCCATCCACCTGCCCAAGCAATTCAGACAATCCCTTTGTCATGTCCATTTTCGGTCTGGGGGCTCGATATCATCGGCCCTTTCCCTCGAGCTGCCGGGGGCTTTGAATTCTTGTTTGTTGCAATCAACAAGTTTATAAAGTGGCCAGAAGTAGCTGCCGTGAGAAAGGTGACTACTCAGTCAGTTATAAAATTCTTGAAAGATTTGGTGTGCCGCTTCGGAGTTCCTGCCCGGATTATCACTAACAACGGCACCCAATTCACGAGCCGTGCCTTCATGCAATATGTTCATGCCCTCCGAAGCAAGATCTCATTTGCCTTTGTTGCACATCCCAGAAGCAATGGACAAGCTAAGAGGGCAAACGCTGAAGTGCTGCGAGGCCTCAAGACAAGAATGTTTGATAAGCTGCTGAAGTGCAGAAGGCGGTGGATGGATGAGACGACGGTAGTTCTTTGGTCCCTCAGAATGACACCAAATCAAGTTACCAAGCAGACTCCCTTCTCCTTAGTCTATGGGGCAGAAGCAGTTATCCCCATGGAACTCATTTATGGGTCACCTCGAGTACTTGCCTATGATGAAGTAGCGCAGGAACAACACCGGCGTGACAATGTTGTGCTTCTTGAGGAGAACCGTCTTCGGGCTGCTACGCGTGTTGCACGCTACCAGCAAGCCCTGCATCGCTATCACAGCCGCATGGTTCATGCCCAGTGTTTTGAGGAAGGCAACCTTGTCCATATGCGTTTTCAGTCCGCCAAGGGTGCAAAAAAGTTGTTGCCGAAGTGGGAAGGCCCTTACTAGGTATTACGAGTCACCAGACCTGGCGCAGTCCATCTGAGACTGGAGATGGCATTCAATTGCAAAACTCATGGAATATTGAGCATCTCCACAAGTTCTACCCGTAAGGCGTGGCTGTCGGGCGCTGCCCGGCAGCCACCCTTTTGTACAGGCCTTGCCTCAATTGCATGTAACCTCTTGTACAAAGCCAGACGTGGACCCTGAGCAACAGAGAAATAAATGAAGCCCAGGGGGGCCCCGACAAGATGCATGCATGCATAAGCATATCATGAGCATCGCATGTTCATGTAGATAAGATCACATCTAGCATCATCTTCATATGCCTAAACTATAGGCTCCTGTAGTGGACTAAGTCCTCAAGAAGGAGATAAGAAGACAAGCCAGCACCGCGGTCTCTGGCAAGCCAAAGAGATAAGTTATTCCTCTTATCCATACGTGTTCTGTAAGTGAGAACTTGTGCATAAGAAAACCCTGCTGCTCCTTTGAAACTTAGGTGCTCCCACCCTTTGACTCGAACGCTGCTTTAGTCAGGGTGGTCGCAGTGGCCTTTGATGGATAAGGCATGGCAGGGGGCTGGTCTCTCTTTATAGTTTGTGCCCGGTAGGCTTACTACCCGGCAACAAAACAGAGAGTACCGGCAAGATAGCCTACCGAGGGAACTCGTTTTAAAAATATAGAGGCATCCACCTCTACATGGACATATACATGCACGAGTCCCCGACAAGGTTCATCTTTTTCATTAACATGCAAATCAAACAAGTATAGACCTTACAGGACACAAACATGGATTCAAGACATCACATTATTTGAACTAAAATTTGGCAAGTGCCTACATATTTAAGATTGAAAAAGGTAACTGCCCCGTGATGCCCTTTCTTGTTCCCCTCCTCCTAGGTACCGCGACAGGAAGTGAAGAGGGCAAAAGAAGCGCCTGGGCAGAAGCCCAGCCTGACCTCGTCGGGCTCCAGGAGAGGTAGCCTAGCGGGGGCAGGAGGCCGCAGACGAAGGCGATGGTGAAGAAATTGGCGGAGACGGCCCGCCAACTGCCTCCAACCCTGCACAATGCATGCGGGCCACGTGGTGGATGCTCCAGGAATGAGAGGTAAGTGGGGTGGCAGTTTCTGCCCCGTGATTGTGGGACGTGGGCGAGCCATGGGCCATGTTTTGGTTTCTCCCATAACATCTCAAACGACATGCAGAAAAACCAGAAACTGACCCGAATTCAAGATAAGGAAGAAGCAAAGAAGATCTCAAAGGGCGGAGCCGTTCTTGCGCTCCTGCCTGTGCACTGGTTAGGTCCTGCCCCGACGACGCTCAATGGCGTGTTCGTGCCAAGCCTGGGGGCTCCTGTCGGTGCAACAAACCCTGTGTCCGTTGCCCAGACAATGCGCAGGCGTGAAGGCGACGATTACAACCCGAAGATCAAACCAGACAAGGAGGATTAGTTCATCCAAAGGGTCCAAGTGCAGATAAAGAAGATCAAGATGAACCAAAGAAGCAGGATACCGTGAAGGGAAGAACCTCCCTTGCCAGGCAGGCGAGCCTGGTGAGGTTGGGTTTGCACCGGAAGCGTATTCCCAGATCGTCCTAGTAGGCCCTGCCAGGGCTTGTGGAGTCCAACCACTCCACCGCTCCACCTCACGAGTGACTCAAGTCACAGATCAGTGCAGCGTCAAGCCCCAAGATGACTAAGTGGTTGCTTTTCGCCACATGGCAGCCACTTCCTACAGCAAGCACCTCCATATGACACCCGTCGTGAGACGTGTGAAGCAAGCAGGCGCGGAGCTAGCAAAATAGCCCAGCAAGGGCTGCCGGGCACGCTGTGATGTGACACTAGGCGACACATTTAATGCACCCTGTCAGCCTGCAGAGTTAGGTATGATAGTACTATTTGCTATCTAATCAGTATGTAAATACTGATTTTCCATTGTGGTGACCGCTTAACCTATAAAGGAGGCCCATGGCAACCGTAGAAAGCATTTGCGAGGTTGGCAAGCACGACCCCTCACATATCCATATGCACGTAGCCACTTCGCCTCGACGCAACCCTGCCGGGAAAGTGTGTTGCGCCCACCACCACCGTTTCCACCATCAATCCACCAAAGCAGGAGTAGGGTTTTACGCCTCGCGGTGGTCCAAACCTGGGTAAAAACTGTCCGTGTGATCTCTACCGCGCTGCGCTACGCTTCTCTGCTCTTTGTGCAATGTGTCAGTTCCCCCGCCAAACCAAAAGGGGCCTGTAGCCCATAGGTGGCCGTGGATCCCCCAGGACACTTTGGGAAATTTATTGAATTATCCTTCTATCGACACGGAGAAGGGCTTTGTCCTGCCCTTGTTAACATGTAATGTAAGTTCATCCTTCTCAAGCTTTCAAACTTTGTTCTAGTATAGATTTTGATAGGCATAGTTTCCTCCACTGCTATTTACTTTGGTGTTTACATCTGATTGGATGTTTGCAACAACTACCAGTTTTAATTTGTAGTTGTAAAAACATGTTCCTTATGCAGAATAGATCCATTTATTTTCTTATATAATTGTTAAACCTGTTACGTGTCTCCTTGTTTCTCTTTCAGAGTCGCATCTCTTATGCCAGGCAGAACTTTAGGGAAGATAGTGAGCCAAACCATCTTGAAGAGAACGAGATGACCCCAAGGTCATGTCTTAATGAAGATAGTGAATTGAAGCTACTCACCAGCAGCTGTGAGACAACCTCTATGCAGTTGCTGCCTCAATTAGTTCAACTTCTTCAGTCTCAACTTAAAGTGGAAAGGCTTGCTTCAGCTCAGCTCCGACATGATGTCAATGATGTAAAGAAGGCCTCAGAGGACACCCATGTGTGCTTAATTGCTACACAGCTACGGTAAGAGCATCTATCGTTGACACAACTGAGGTCTCATCAGTTTGTTCTAGTGCTTTTGGTGCATGGCCAGGGCAGGCCTGATGCCTTCTTAAGTGCTCTCAGTTTTTTCTATTCTTTTGTCGGTGCATTTATATGCACTGGTGGCGACCTTTGATGCCTAGTGTATCTAATCCGCGGTCTCGTTGCCCTTTATTATCACCGGTGGCGAACTTTGATGCCCAGTGGATGTAATATGCCTTAATTTCTTTATTGTATAGTCTAGGTTTATTCTTGGTCGGTATGCTATAATTTAGGCCGGAAGCTTCAAAGGATCTCAATGTTGTCAATCTTCAGGCCATCCGTAACTTGCTATACATGGGACAAAACGTGGGCCTATAATCATCTTGGGCCATTAGCAGGTCTAAACTTATAGTAGTTTTCCGCATTTAATAGGCTGAGTAAATTTCTGGCCAGTCGGGCCAGAGAATACCATGGGCTTTTAACAGGCTAAAAACTAGATTGAGCTAGCATTGCGCCGAAAAATTCATGGGCCAACACGGGCAGAATCTGCCTTAGGCCCATGTTTGGCCCAAGTAGAACGAGTCGTTAACAGGCCAAAATATATCTCGGGCCCTGTTTGACCCAATAAAATTATGGGCTTTAAGCAGGCCAGTATCAACGTGGGCCGTAGGTCCAATAGTGTCACGAGCCATTAACAAATGGGCTATAAGCAGGCTGGATTCAACGCAGGCTGAAATTAGGCCCAACTATTACACGGGCTATTAACATGCCGATAGGCTAGTTGGGCTGAAATTTAAGAGGCCTGAACTTACTTCAAACAAGAAATAGCCCAGTTTCAGGATGGGCCATTAATTGCCTAAAGTGAAACCGGGCCGATAATGGCCCAGATGCACCACGGGTCGCTAATAGGCCGAAACTATTATCGGGCCGAACTAGTAAACGAGCATTTAACAGGCTGAAATACAAACCCAGCTTAGAATGAGCCCAAAAGAACAATGGCCTGTTAACGGGCCTGATCTGATATGGGCCGTAATTTAGCCCAAAACACGACAGGCTGTGAACAGCCTGATCTGATATGTGCCTTAATTTGACCAAAACATGGCAGGCTGCTAACGGGCTAGCCCACTAGTGTCGGAAAAAATATGGTGGGCCTTTAGCTGGGGTGGCCTTTTTACCTTAAATGGGCCACTGTTGGGCTATGCCACGTGTCAACATATCATAGCATCTTCCATCCATTATAGGGATGACATCTGTCCCAACGATGAACTGACACCTGGATCATCCGGCGAATGAGAATTTTACACGTGGAAAATGCCTATTGGTTGGGGCTATAACGGGTTATCCAATCCAAACCGGAACCTGATAGCTTAACGACGACCCGTTACAGTGGATGCCATGTGTCGGTTACCCTTGACGAAAACACTTCCATGACACGCCATTTATTGTCAAGGAAATGGACACTTCCGTGATGATAATTATGGTATTGTCATGGAACACTTTCTATGACAGCACAGGTATGACTATCTTGATTCTGTCATAAAATCGGCATGGATGTACATGCATGACAGAAAACATAACCTACTGTGACAAACACGTATCATCACGGAAGTGTATTTTTTTGTAGAGACTCATTTCTCATCCCCTTAAGCCCTCGCGAGGCAGCTCATCCACTGTATTAGTTCATCCCCAAACCTCCTCGTGAGGCCAATCCACCACAAAGCAGGAGTAGGGTTTTACCCAACCTGGGTAAACTACCATGTCCATCTTCTTCCCCGCTTGAGCGTGTATCCGGCGAAGCTAGGCTGTCGGGCGACGAGCTTGAGGCCTGAGAGGTTGAGATCTTCGCACACGCCCCAGAGTTTGAACCTTCTTGGGTTTGCGGAGCCTGGAATCTGACATTTCACAATGGTCGGATTTTGGATGAACGGTAACATTACTTGAGGAACAAGTAGCTAACTCCTCGGTCCGAGGCAAAACTCTTGTAGCGAAGAAGATCACAGTCTCATGCTGGCAAGTATTTGCACGGAGCACAAAGATATTTCTCCCACAACTTTCATAGGATTTGGGTTTAGCATCAGAGAATCAACGCATCAAACGCTATACCCCTCATAATAATACGGTGGTCCTATGACTCAATGAAAGAAGAAGAACAATGAAACAAATGCTATGTCTTCATTTCGTCTTCATTCTTCCTCGAGTGCAGTCATTTGCTTCGAACGTGCACCAAACCAATTGCTTAAACTTCAGAAATTTTTAGTGGTCACTCTTGATAGCTTTATCTTCAGTGATAACCTTCACTGCTGCGCAGCGAGATTATCTTCATTGTTTGCATCAAACTCCTCGATACATCAGGGACCTTTTACTCTGTGTGGACTAGCAAACACATAAGTCCCATCCTGAAGGCACTAACACTATAATGTCAACAAACTCCAAAACATAAGGAGCCTATCATTGCACTAACACTAGGCTTGGGGATGCCCCGGAAGGCATTGCATCTTTCTTCAACAAGTATTGATATGTTTTGGTCACATGATATGCGTAAATTCTTGGAGCGTCTTTTGTTTTTATTTTTGCCTTTTCTTTTATGCACCATGCTGGTATGAGATAGTCCTTGGTTGATTTATAGAATGCTCTTTGCACTTAACTTATATCTTTTGAGTATGGCATTATAGAATGTGTCATGTGCTTCACTTATATCATTTAAAGTTTGGATTGCCTGTTTCTCTACATATAGAAAACCGTTATTTGTAGAATGCTCTTTAGCTTTACTTATATTTATTAGAGCGTGGGAACGTCTTTTGTAGAAAGAAATAAACTCTCTTTCTTCACTTATATCTATTTAGAGAGTCAACGGGAATCGGTCACTCACATGGTTAGTCATAAAATCCTACATAAAACTTGTAGATCACTGAATATGATATGTTTGATTGCTTGCAATAGTTTTGTGATATAGAGATGGAAATATGTGGGAGGTATTAGTGAATGATTCTGGTTTAGTAAGGATTTTGGTGTTAAGATTTGTGATTCCCAAAGCATGCACATATAGTCTCTAGTTATGCTAAGAAGTTGGAGCATGATCTATTATTGATTATCTTCCTTATGAGTAATGGTCAGGACGAGTGATGGTCTTTTCCTACCAACCTACCCCCTAGGGGCATGCATATTAGTACTTTTCTTCTAGGGCTAATAAACTTTCGCAATAACTACATGAGTTCTCTTTGACTAATGTGAGCCATGGATTATACACACTCTTACCTTTTTGCAAAGTGCTAGCCTCTTCGGTACTGTGCATTGCCCTTTCTCACCTCGAGAGTTGGTGCAAACTTCATGAGTGCATCCAAACCCCGTGATATGATACGCTCTATCACACATAAGCCTCATTATATCTTCCTCAAAACAGCTACCATACCTACCTATTATGGCATTTCGATAGCCATTCCGAGATATATTGCCATGCAACTTCCATCATCATCATATACATGACTTGGGCATTCATTGTTATATTTATTTGCATGATCATAAGAAAGCTACCATGACATTTTCATGCCTTTTCCATTTTTTGATATCTTTGCCACGTAGATCATTGCACAGCCTGTACACTGCCAGAGGCATTCATATAGATTCATATTTTGTTCTAGTATTGAGTTGTAATTTTGATTTGTAAGTAAATAGAAGTGTGATGATCATATTATACATTACATCATTGTCCGAGTGAGGAATGGATGATGGAGACTATGATTCCCCCACAAGTGGAATGAGACTCTGGACAAAAAAAAGAAAAAAAGAGGCCAAAATGAGCCAAGAAAAAAAGAAAAAAAGAAAAAAAAGAAAAAAAAGAAAAAAAGAAAAACTGAGAGAAAAAGAGAGAAGGGGCATGCTACTATCCTTTCCACACTTGTGCTTCAAAGTAGCACCATGTTTTTCATAGAGAGAGTTTCCTATGCTTTCACTTTCATATACTAGTGGGAATTTTTCATTATAGAACCTGGCTTGTATATTCTGATGATGGGCTTCCTCAATTGCCCGAGGTCTTGAGCAAGCAAGTTGGATGCCCACCAACTTAGTTTTCATATTGAGGTTTCATACACTTATAGCTTTTAGTGCATTCGTTGCATGGCAATCCCTACTCCTCGCATTGATATCAATTGATGGGCATCTCCATAGGCTGTTAATTAGCCGCAGTTATGTGAGACTTTCTTCCTTATTTGTCTTCTCCATATTAATCTCTACCACTGTATTCTATTCCACCCATAGTGCTATATACATGGCTTGTGCTCATGTATTGCATGGGGGTTGGAAAAGCTGAAGCGCGTCAAAAAGTATGAACCAAGTGCTCGGCTTGTCATCAGGGTTGTGCATGATAAATACTTTGTGTTAAGAAGATGGAGCACGACAAGGGTATATGTGATTTTGTAGGGATAACGTTCTTTATCATTGATATTTTGAAAGACATGATTGTTTGTGGGGATGCCTGAGTATTGATGTCTTTATGTCAAATTATAGAATATTGCTTTGAATAACTCGTGTCTTAATATTCATGACATGCTTAGATTATATGATCATGATTATGCTAGGTAGCATTCCACATAAAAAATATATCTTTTTTATCATTTACCTACTCGAGGACGAGTAGGAATTAAGCTTGGGGATGCTGATATGTCTCTATCGTATCCATAATTTTTTATTGTTTCATGCCAATATTCTACAACTTTTATATACTTTTGGAAACATTTTATATTATTTTTTGGGACTAACATATTGATTCAGTGCCCAGTGCCATTTCCTGTTTGTTGCATGTTTTTTGTTTCGCAAAATATCCATATCAAATGAAGTCCAAACGCGATACAATTTTAAGAAGATTTATATGTGATTTGTGGGAGGTGGAATCAATGCAAACGGAGGCCCACATGCTCCCTAAGCACCGGGCCACGACCTCCCCCCAGGCGCACGGTGATGCCAAGTGGTCACACCATAAGTCGGTTGGGGCTCTTTTTCGGCCGCAAGAAAGCTTATATCCGGAAAAATATTGTGTTCAAATTTTAGCGCAATCGGAGTTATGGATCTCTGGATATTTAAGAAAGGGTTTTCAGCCAGAAAACAAGATCACGAAACAGAAGGGAACGGAGAGAGAGAAAGAGAGAGAGAGAGAGATCCAATCTCGGAGGGGATCCTGCCCCTCCGCTGCCATGGAGGCCATGGAACAGAGGGGGAACTCTCCTCCCATAAAGGGGGAGACCAGGAAAGAAGAAGAGGGAGTGGGGCTCTCTCCCCCACTCTCTCGGTGGTGCCGGAACGCCGCCGAGGCAATCATCATGAAGGCCATCTACACCAACAACTTCGCCGCTGTCAACACCAACTCTCCCCCCTCTATGTAGAGGTGTAACACCTCTTCTCCCCGCTGTAATCTCTATTTAAAAATGGTGCTTAATGCTATATATCATTATCCTATGATGTATGGCGATCCTATGATGTTTGAGTAGATTCGTTTTTTCCTATGGGTTGATTGATGATCGTGATTGGTTTGAGTTGTATATTTTATTTTGGTGTTGTCCTATGGCGCCCTTCATGTCGCACAAGCATGTGGGATCCCCATTGGAGGGTGTTGCAATACGTTCATAACTCGCTTATGCTAGATGGCGAGAGTGACAGAAGCTTATACCAGAGTAAGTGTGTTGTTGTGTATGAGAGTAAAGAGGACTTGATACTTAATGCTATGGTTGGGTTTTACCTTAATGATCTTTGGTAGTTGTGGATGCTTGCTAGAGTTCCAATCATAAGTGCATACGATCCAAGTACGAAAAGTGTGTTAGCTCATGCCTCTCCCTCATATAAAATTGCAATTATGATTACCAGTCTAGTTATCGATTGCCTATGGACAAAATACTTCTCTTGTGTTATAAAAATCTTTCTACTAAACAACTGATTTTATTATCTCACAAATTACTCATAGTTTTATTCTTGCAAAGTAGTTCTAGCATCACACCTACAAAATAGTTTCATACTTATTCAAGGTAAAGTGAACATTAAGTTTGCGTAGATTTGTATCAGTGGTCGACAGAACTTGAAGGGAATATAAATCCTACCTTTAGCTCCTCGTTGGGTTCAACACTCTTATTTATCGACAAAGCTACAATTTATCTCCTATACTTCTGGGTTATCACCCCCGGGGAGCCATGGCGACCAAGGACCATAAGGCAAACCCTCCTGCAATCCAGGGGAATACCAAGGAATAAGAAGAAGGAGGGGGCTCTTTCCCCCTCTCTTCTGGCGGCACCAGAGTGTCGTCGGGGGAACCATCATGACGGCGATCTACAACAACAACTTTTCTGCCATCATCACCAAGTTTGTCCCTCTCTATGTAGTGGTGTAACCTTTCTATTCCCACTGTAATATCTACTTAAACATGGTTCTTTATGCCACATATTATTATCCAATGATGTGTTACCATCCTATGATTGATTAGATTTCTTTTTGTCCTATGGGTTAATTATGGTATGGTGTGATTGATATGAGTTGTATTTTTTTATGGTGATGCCCTATGGTGCCCTTCATGTCATGCAAGCATGTGGGATTACCGTTGTAGGTTGTTGCAATATGTTCATGATTCACTTATAGTGGGTACCTGGGGTGACGGCAGCCTAAACCCAAGTAAGAGGATTGTTGCATATGGGATTAAAGGGGAATTTACACTTAATGCTATGGTTGGGTTTTACCTTAATGATCTTTAGTATTTGTGGATGCTTCCTAGAGTTCCAATCATAAGAACATGTGATCCAAGTACGGAAAGTATGTTAGAGCATGCCTCTCCCTCATTGCATATGATAAGTATCTATCATGTTATATTCAATTGTGCATGGACAATATCTCTCATTTTTCTACAAAAACTTTCTACTAAAAACTAAATTTTATTATCTTCCAAATTACTCCTAGTTTTATTATCGCGAAGTACTTCTAGTTTTATTCTCACAAACTAGCTTTATTACTCGTTTTAGGTAAAGCAAACATCATTGGTGTGCAAAGAGTTGTATCAGTGGTCGATAAAGCTTGAAGAGAATATAAATTCTACCTTTAGCTCCTCGTTCGGTTTGACACTCTTACTAATGGAAAATGCTACAAGCGATACCCTACACTTGTGGGTTATCAGGCGCCAATGTCAAATATTGCTGACTGAAATGTAGGAGGACCACTAGTCAGTCCAAACGCTAGCACCTTGAACTAAAAATGACCATGGTGCGTGTGAAATACAATTTTATATTCCTCCCCGGTGCTTGTCGTATCTGATGATACCCAACTCACAAATCAAGAATAGTAAACCATGAAGAGCCAGTAAGTTCATCTAGCAATTCATCAATGACCGACAGAGGAAAATTGGTTTTCAGTGTCAGCAAGTTCACATGTCTGTAATGTACACACAATCATCACTATCCATCTTTCTTTCTGACCATGATAATTAGAGATGCAAACGGACTAGAACTAGGTTCAATCAGACCAGCCTATATCATCCCTGCAATTTGTTTTTCTGTTTATATTTTCAATTCCGGAGAGTATCAATACGACCTAATATCAACTGGTCTCACCCCCTCCATAAGTGGGATACAATGGTCAAAAGCCCTCCTTGGAGGAAGATCAATAGGAGCTTCGAAGATAGAGGAGTATTGTTCTAACAATTCTTGCATCTGTGCCGGAAGAGCTACAATAGGACAGTTAACTGAATTTTCCTACACTAAATGTGACAAAACCATAGTGGAGGAAAACATGTCTGGAGGGTGCCCTTGTACGAAAATGGGAACTCCTTGATAGTAAAATGCCAACCATTTCTCAAGCCAGTTCACTTGCATTGTCCCTTGCGCAGAAAGCCAATCCATGCCAATAATCCCATCATAATGTTTCAAAGGCAAAACCCTGAAATTACACTAGAATTCCTAGCCTTGACCTTACATTTACAGTTAGTTATGACCTGAGTCCACAGCAGATGACTTCCACCGGCAATTCTAACTCTTTGTTGTTGTGGCATTGTTTCCAAGCCTGACAAATGTGCAACTAGTCTTATACTGACGAAGGAATGAGAACCACCAGAGTCAAGCAACAACACCAGTGAATGTGCAACAATTGGATAGTGCAAACGAATAGCACTGGAACTAGCACTGGATGTTTGGGTCTCTCCTGACAGCACCATAAGATCCACATCACTATCATCTGATTCCACACTGTCGAGAGCACAAAATTCAAGCATCTCCTGCACTACATGTTGTCGTACTATGGCACTGCAGTTGTGCTCACTGATAACCCACAAGTATAGGTGATTGATTTTAGCCTTTTTGATAAGTAACAGTGTTGAGCCCAATGAGGAGCTAAAGGTAGAATTTATATTCTCTTCAAGTTCTATCGACCACAGATACAACTCTATGCACACTAATGTTTGCTTTACCTAGAACAAGTATAAAACTAATTTGCAATAATTAAACTAGAAGTACTTTTCAAGATAATAAAAGTTAATTGTTTAGTAGAAAGCTTTTGTAGAACAATTAGAAGGATTATCCATAGGTAATTGAATATAACATGTGTGATAATTATTATATGTAATGAGGGAGAGGCATACGCTAACATACTTCCCATACTTGGATCATATGCACTTGTAATTGGAACTCTAGGAAGCATCCGCAACTACTAAAGACCATCAAGGTAAAACCCAACCATAGCATCAAGTAACAAGTCCTCTTTAATCCCATACGCAACAACCCCCTTACTCAGGTTTAAGCTTCTATCACTCTCGTAACCCACTATAAGTGAATCATGAACGTATTGCAACCCCCTACAATAGTAACCCCACATGCTTCTGCGACACAGAGGGCACCATAGGACATCACCATATCAACATACAACTCATATCAACTCATATCAGCAGACTAAGGCATAGCCTAGTGGTGGGAAGGGGCTGATGGCTTCCCACCCACCCAGGTTCAAGGCAAGATACTTGTAGTTTGGGTTTGTTGCACCAATTATACTGTAGGGGGGGTCCCTTACAGTCTTTCTATCAAAAAAAACATACAACTCATATCAATTCACCATACCACAATTAACCCGTTGAAGAAAAGAAATCTACTCAAAGATCATAGGATGGAAACACATCATTGCATAATAATATGTGGCATAAAGCGCCATGTTTAAGTAGAGATTACAACAGGAAGAGAGAGAGAGAGGTTACACCGCTCTAAAAAGAGGGAGAAAGTTGGTGATGATGGTGAAGTTGTTGGTGTAGATTGCCATCATGATGATTCCCCCGGCGACGCTCCGGCATTGCAGGGAGAGAGGGGAGAGAGCCCCCTCCTTCTTCTTGCTTGGCCTCCCCACAAGATGGAAGGAGGGTTTCCCCTCTGGTCCTTGGCCACCATGGCTCCCGGATGGCAGGAGCCACTCCGAGGTTGGATCTCTTGCTGTGTTTCCCTTCCTTTTCGCGTCTTTGTTTCTGGCCGAAAACCGTTCTTTATGTTCCCGGAGATCCGTAACACATTTTTTTCCAGATATAAGCTTCCTTGCGGCCGAAGAAGGGCTCGAACTGACTTACGAGGAGTCCATAAGGCATCACCCCACACCCTGGGGATGGTAGTGCCCTGTTGCCTTGTGGAGGCTGTGGGCCTCCGTTTTTGTTGATTCTTGTGCTCAAAATTCACATATATTCCAGCATAAATATCCGTAAAATTTTATCATGTTTGGACTTCATTTGATATGGATTTTCTGCGAAACAAAAACATGCAAAAAACAAGAATTGGCACTGGATTAATATGTTAGTCCCAAAGGTAAAATAAATTGTTGCCAAAAGTATATGCAAGTTGTAGGATATCAAAAATTATAGATAAGACGGAGATGTATCAGCATCCCCAAGCTTACTTCCTTCTCGTCCTCAACTAGGTAAGTGATAAAAAAAAGATAACTTTTGATGTGGAATGCTACCTAACATAATCTTGGTCAAATAATCTAGTCATGGCATGAATATTAAGATACGAGGTATTCAAGGTAATAGTTTATCAATTTGATATTGAAACAATAATAGAAAACATGCATGAAATTCATCTCCCTTAATAATAATGGAGCTAAAGGAAACAACATCTATACACTTACTTGTGGTAAGCACGACACGCTCGTTCTTCCCTGCATAGATATATCAAATCAAGAGTACCCCGGTGGCAAACCAAGCAACTGTATCATACTTTTTCACGTGCTTCAGCATTTTCAACCTCACTCAATACCTGAGCATGAGCCATGGACTTAGAACTTATGTTGGCAAAGAGAATGATGATGGGGGTTTATGAGAAGACAAAAGGTGTAGAAAATCTCACATCAACTCAGCGGGTCGTTAGGCAATGTAGATGCCTTACAATCAATATCGATGTGCCATGCAACGGATGCACTAGAGCTATAAGTGTATGAAAGCTCACTATGGAAACTAAGTGGGTGTGCATCCAACTTGCTTGCTCATGAAGACCTCAAGCATTTGAGGAAGCTCGTCATCGGAATATACAAGCGAAGTAAAAAAAAAAGTAAAATTCCCACTAGTATATGAAAGTGGCAAATCATGGAGACTCTCTATATGGAGAATATGGTGCTACTTTGAAACACCGGAGTCACTACTTCAGGATGGTCCAAACGCGATACTACAATCAAAGACCCTTCAACGAAACTATGTGCGATGCATTAATCACAAACATTGATGTAATAAAACCGTCAAAAAAGATACAAAACTTTTGCGATGGTGGATACAACAAACATGTTTCAGATTATAGTTACGTGTGTGATGCGTGGCATATAGTTCACTCGAATGAACTGTTTGTGGTGATCTTAACAACAGAAACAGATAGCCAGATGAAGGTGTGTGCGATATACGGCATACAGTTCACTCGGATGAACTGTTTGTTATTAGGCAACACAACAGAAATGGTCGGGTAGATCATGGTGTGTGTGCGATTGACGGCATACAGTTCACTCGAATGAACTTTTTGCGGTTATGCAACACAACAGAAACGGCCAGCCAGATCAAGGTGCCTGCGATTGACGATATACACTTCAAATGGATGAATTGTTTGCGATTAGCCACAACAAACAGAAATAGTAAGACATATCAACATGTGTGCGCTAGACGGGCACACATTCTAATTAAAAGAAGCGTGCGCGATGGTAATAACGAGCGCACATGGTTGATGGAACAAGACTTGTGCTGACATCGCCTATTGAGGTGCACCCTATGGTGCAAACGCCATGTACATGGACAAGAATGCATGCCCGCGTTACGCCATCCAGGAAGTGCCGCACTTCGAAACTAGAACCGTCAATAAATTTTGAGCTTGCGTCCCGTCACATTTCAAATTACTATGAAAACCTGTTCATACCGATCAAAACCTAAACGGTTTCCCACTTAGGACTGTATTAGTACTCTATTATAAATACTACCTACTCAAAGATGACTGCACATTCCTCCTCAACTCCTCATCCACAAAAACAAACAAGTCTCTCATCATCGTTCCCTTGCGTCTGCCATGGCCCGCGTGAGTTCTTGGTCGAGAGGTTACTAACAGGGAGAGGCAAGCATGTAAGCGAAAGCACAAGAGATGTCCCACCTCATCGCGAAAGCAGCCAACATGTCCTGCCGCGCCGCCGTAGCAGCACAGAGGTCTTGCCACGCCGCCGAAGCAGCACAGAGGTATCGCCGCATCATCGATGCACCAGAGATGCCCCCCTGCTCTGCGAATGCAGCAGACAGGTCCTCCCGTGCCGTGGCGGCCTAGGAAATTGTCTCGCGGGCAGGCGAGGATTCTCACAGGCGCATGCGCGCTATGCTCGATGACCTGATGGATTGGATCTCCGCCTAGATGAAGTTTCTGGACAAGATGAATGCGTCATTTGAAAATGCTTCCGGCGTCATCCGGGGACTAGGGGAGGACAAGGTGAAGCTCTGCACCTGGCGTGACCTGCTGAGGGCGAAGATCGTCGGAAGGGCGAAGGAGCACGAGGAGACCACTTCCTTTTTGAAGAGGACGGGTGTCATCGTCAAGAAACTTATGACGAGAATGCCATGCTCAGCATCAAGTGCAAAAGGCTGGTGGAGGAATCCGTGGATGCTACCAAGCAGCATATTTAGGACATGAAAGAGATCATTGCCGCTCGCCATGAGAACTAGTCTTTGCGGCCTGCAGTGCATCAAGAAAGTTGAGATCCACGAGCCAGGTCGTTGTCTGCGTCTTCCTTCTTATTATTCCCTTGTGTATTTCGAGCGTTACCGCATGTGACTTTTTAAATTGTCTTACTAAATACGTGAGACATTTACTATCCATTGTCATTGTCCTTATATATTCATATCCGTCTTGCTATAAGTTGCAGTCGATGCTATATAGGTCGTTAGATCTTACATCAATATCCGTGCAAAATTTTCTTTTCTGATTTTCTTTTTTTGTTAAATCTCAGTCGAGTGAGACATAGCCACACCATAAAACAGGGGCTCGGGAGCCATTAATGGAGACATTGGGAGAGAGGTGGGCGGCGGATGGAGATCAAAGGGCTCTCCTCCCGATAAGCACACGCAAGGATCTGATTGAACGCCTCCCGTACTCAAATAGCTACCCTGCATGGCACCTCCTAGCCAATAAAAAAGGGACGTGTAATGGCATGTAAATGGTAAGTAGAACGCCCACAGTTTCAATAATACTTGTGTTTCCGATTGTAATGTGACAACACTTATTCCAAGATGACTTTGTTGGTTGTTAATGTGTGTGCCTTCGCAAATCAGACAAAAAAATTACCACAACATGTTGGTGCCATGTTATGACACCATGCCAAGTTTCATGATTTCCAGGCGAGTTTTGGATTTGCGGGAATTTAAAAACCAAGTTTCTCGATGTTTCCGGCCGAGCCACGATGCCAAATGTTTGAATTCCATTCCCATTTCTTGCATGGGAGCTAGAAATTCACCCAAGTACACATAAATGATTTTCATCCAACTTTGGCGCACTTGAGCATGTGCTTGTAGTTCAAATTTTAATTGTCCACATTAAATGCCTGGAAAATCAATTAATATATGAAAAAGGCCAAACGAACCCGAAATAATTCCAAAATTCAACATGAAACTCCTATTGGTCTATGCTGCCTCTGTAAAAAAATCAAGGCGGTAAAAGGTAGTGTATGTCATTTCGCACACAAAGGTGACACGTTCCCTCTCGGAACCATGAGCCATCTTGAGAGGAGCTCCGGTTTGCAAAAATATTATACCAAAGCTTGTACCAATTCGGCCAAATTTTACCACAACATGTTGGTGCCATGTCATGACAGCATGCCAAGTTTCGTGATTTTCATACTTGTTTTGGATTTACAGGAATTTTAAAAACAAGTTTCTTAATGTTTCCCGCCGAGCCATGACGCCCAGATATTTGAATTTCATTTTCATTTCTTGCATGGCACCTAGAAATTCACTCAAGGACACACATGTGAGTTTTCAACCAACTATGGCGCACTGGAGCATGTGCTTGTAGTTCAAATTTGAATTATGCACATTAAATTCCCAAAGACTCAATTAATGTATAAAAATAGGCCAAACGAACCCGGAATAATTCCAAATTTCAACATGACACTCATATAGTTCTATGTTGCCTCTCTAAAAAATCAAGGGGGGGGGAGCGTATATCATTTTTGCACACAAAGGTGATACGTTCCCTCTCGGAACCACGAGCCTTTTTGAGAGAAGCTCCGGTTTGCAAGAGGCTTATACCAAAACTTGTCCCAATGCAGCCAAAAATGTTACCATATCATGATGGTGCCATGACATGATCCATGCGATGTTTCATGATTTTCAGGCGAGTTTTAGATTTACCGGAATTTAGAAACCATGTTTCTTAATGTTCTGCCAAGCCACGACGCCCAGATTTCTGAATTTTTCATTCCCATTTCTTGCATGGGGCCTAGAAATTCACCCAAGGACACACATGGATTATTCAACAAACTTTGGTGCACTTGAGCATGTGCTTGTAGTTCAAATTTGAATTATGCACATTAAATACCCCAAAACTCAATTAATGCATAAAAAGCCAAAGAAATCCAAAATAATTCCAAATTTTAACACGACACTCATATAGTTCTATATTGGCTCTGTAAAAAAATCAAGAGGGGGGGGCAGCATATGTCGTTTCACACACAAAGGTGACATCTTCCCTCTCGGAACCACGGGCCTTCTTGAGAGAAGCTCCAGTTTGCAAGAAGCTTATACCAAAACTTGTCCCAATTCGGCCAAATTTTTTACCACAACATGTTGGTGCCATGACATGACACCATGCCAAGTTTCATGATTTTTAGGCTAGTTTTGGATTTACATGAATTTAAAAACCAAGTTTCTCAATTTTTTCGGCCGAGCCACGATGCCCAGATGTTTGAATTTCATTCCCATTTCTTGCATGGGATCTATAAATTCACCCAAATATACACATCTGACTTTTCAACAAACTTTGGTGCACTAGAGCATGTGCTTGTAGTTCAAATTTGAATTATGCACATTAAATGCCTAGAAACTCAACTAATGCATAAAAATTCGAACCATCCTTTCCCTCCATAATACCATTTTGTCTTTCAAAATAGAATGAAAAAAATCAGGTATACCACAAAGAGTTTACTAGCAAGAATTGTGTGGGATGCGATATAAATATCTTGGTGCACCGTATTGTCTGGCTTACGTAGGAAGCTTCGCCTCTATAGTCCACTGCCCACGCTTGAACCAGACTTGCGTGCCAGTTTCTCGTGGCACGGAGCAAAAAATTTCTGCCATCGCAAAAATATCTATCTCCCTGCCCCCACCAAAAGCCACATTTCCAATGCTCCTCTTTGCTGTTCAAGAGCAAACGTTCACTGCTGCTTACTAGCAGCGCCTTCTCCTCGCCGGTGACCCTTCTTCTTGTAGCACCGCCTCATCGCCGTCGACCCTTCTTGTTGCGCGACCTTGTTGATATGGTTAGGTAATCCACACCCCACCCACACCATTCTCCTCCTTCCTAATCCCACATGCCCCGACCGATGGTGCAACACCTTCTGCCCAAATCATTGGCCTCTTCTTCCAATTAAGTGCCGCCCACATCCATTTTGTATGCAGGATTTATAGCGTGGAGCTGAGTAGCATCTGGCAGCGGAGAAGCAAATCGCGACCGCACGCGCGGACGAGGTCGCGATGGCTGCCATGCGTGCCGGCCGCCAGATCTTGGAGGAGCACCTCGTCTTCGAGGCCACCGTCGACACCACCACGCGGTTGTGTACTTTAAAATATAGTTCGTGTTGTTTTCTCGAGGCCACCACCAGTGCCTTCTAGTGATTTGTCCTTTGTAATGTTAATATGTAATATGATATTCTGGAATGTAATGTTCGGTTAACAGTCTGGTCCAACAATTGCTATATTTGATAGTACTCTCTCTGTCCCAAAATAAGTGTCAACTTTGTACTAACTTTAGTACAAAGCTGTACTAAGATCAAGACACTTATTTTGGGATGGAGGGAGTAGTTCTCAAGCATTATTGGTTTCATTAACTGTCTTATCTTCTAGTATATGTTGCATTCTGCAATGTTGTGCTCCATTAACTATTTTGGTTCATTTGTTCTGTTGTCCAATTAACTGTTTGGTTCAATTCTGCAATTTGATTTTCATTTGTTGTGAGTACAATTTTGTATTGTTATGCTTGTGAGAAATAAATCAAATTTGGTTGTACTCAATACATATTCTACTGATAGTATGTCAACTCTTAGTTAACCTGATCAAGATCTTCCTTATATGTATTGCGGGGAAACAATGGGAGGCACTGCGGTTTACCATTGAGGTTTGCTCATGCTCCTTTCGCTAATAGCACATTACTGTGAGGTTGCAGGAATCATTCTAATATTTAGGTTTCTTACAATTTGGTCTTGCACATGTAGGTCCTGCTATCAGAGGGTTAGACCCACTATTTGACCCATTTTACATATAGGGAAATGAGATGTCCATTAATATCAATCAAGTCAAGAAACACAAAAAGATTGTTAGGATAAAGAAACTTGCGATGAATAACAACAAGATCTTTGTTTGCACAATAAGGAAGACATCAGTCAACTATAGGATGGTACTAACTCTTTTACCTTGTTTTTCCCCCTTGTGCCATTTCAAAATTTATAACATGGATTTATGCATATCTTTATTTTCAATACTTTCCAAAGCAGTTCACCAATGATTGCCTCTCAAACCACCTGCATGGTCAAGAGGCGAGGAAGGTATTCATTCAACACCCATGGTACGATATTGAAGTCTTCCTGAAGAACACGAAGGTTGGGGGGAAATTATCCATAGCCACTGGCCTAAAGTTGCAATGACATTCAACATGATTGAAGGCTCAATATTATTTTTAGAAAAGATGCTCTCGCCCGACCTTAGATTGAGGCCCTTATAGGCACACAACCAGAAAGGTTCAAAGATCCAAGCTAACTAGGGGTACATGCCCAAAGGCGGATACATAGCGGCGCAGCGCTGATAGGTGGAAAGAATGCACCGGCAACCACCAAGGCACCTCAGGGAGCCCTCCGAAGCTCAACACATTTTTCCCGAAGTCTTGAGACTAGCCCGTCCATGCTTCCTCGATCACCGGTCCGAGCCAGAAGCTTCCACAGCTGCAGAAAAGATACCATTTTGTACAATAAGTCAGCCATGTGTCTAATAAAACTTCCCTCTATCAAGGCTTTGTTTCTCGTGGTCCATAATTCCTACGCCAACGCGCCAAAGCCCATCCATGCCAAGCATCGGTCCCTCCCAGTTGAGACAGATGCCAATCTATAAAATGGGGAAAAACCACTTGGGTTCCAAGACGATCCGGTCACCTCTCGAATAGCACTCCATATGAATCTAGCCATAGGTCAGCGGAAAATGATACGATCACAATCTTTGGGGTCCCCACACCAAACGCACTTGCCGTCCCCAGGGCCATACCGTTTGGGAACCTGATCCCAACTTGGGATCCTCTGTCGGGCCACCTGCCATATAAAGATCTTTATTTTTGTGGGCATTCTGGCCCTCCATAGCCCTGACAGATCACTAGGGGTCCTAGATGCGAAAATCTCTTTGTACAATGACCCCGTTGACAATCTGCCTGATGACTCAAGTCAGCAAATTACCTCATCCCTCTCTGAATCTAGGTGATGAGCGCTAAGTTTGTTATGAAGGTTATCCCATTCAGTGCCTTCCTCCACTCTCAGAGAGCGACGAAACTGCGGAGCCCATCTCCCATTGTGCCACACATCCGCGACGATGGCGTTTTGATCGGAAGTAATCGCAAATAGAGCCGGGAAGGCAGAGCAGAGGCGCTCATCATCGCACCACATGTCCAGCCAAAAATACGCGGTTTTCCCATTATGGATGGAGAGTCATGAGTCTGAGAAGCGGTTGCACCTTCCGCACATCCCTCTCAAATTGGGATAATTTCGCGTTCCTCTTAAAGTCCACCCTCCCTGGATGAGGTATTTCCTTATGAAAATGTCTAACCATAACCCACCGGTGCCCCTGAGACTTTTCCACGCCCATTTGGTCACAAGGCACCAGTTCATAAACTTTGTATTAATCACCCCTAGTCCTCCAACATCTTTAGGTTGGCAAATACGATCCCAACTTAACATATGGTATTTTTGCTTCCCACTCTCCTTGGCCCAAAAGAACCTAGACCGCACCCTATTGAGCTTCTCGTGAATCCCGTCTTGAAGAAGATAGAAGCCCATGATGAACATTGGGATATTCGTGAGACAGTCATTTATAAGCACTAAGCGGCCACCCAAAGCCAGCAGTTTGCCTTGCTGACACGTCTCCAACGTAACTACTTTTCCTAACACTTTTCCTCTTGTTTTGGACTCCAATTTGCATGATTTGAAAGAAACTAACCCCAGATTGACGCTGTTTTCAGCAGAACTACCATGGTGTTGTTTTTGTGTAGAAATAAAAGTTCTCATAATGGAACGAAACTTTGCGAGGATTTTTTATATCAATAAAGAGAATTTCTGGAGCCAAGGGATACCTGAGGGGGCACCTGGGTGGGCAGAACCCACCAGGGCGCGCCTGCCCCTCAGCCGCGCCCAGGTGGGTGCTGCCCACCTGGTGGCCCCGTGACCCTGAAACCGACGCTATAAAATCACATTATTCCAGAAAAAATCAGGGAGAAAGAATTATCGCGTTTCACGAGATGGAGCCGCCGCCATCTCCTGTTCTTCATCGAGAGGCCAGATCTGGAGTTCATTTGGGGCTCAGGAGAGGGGGGATCTATGATCTTCGTCATCACCAACACATCTCCATCACCAATTCCATGATGCTCCCCACCGGGAGTGAGTAATTCCTTCATAGGCTCGTTGGTCGGTGAGGAGTTGGATGAGATTCATCATTTAATCGAGTTAGTTTTGTTAGGGCCTGATCCCTAGTATCCACTATGTTCTGAGATTGATGTTGCTATGACTTTGCCATGCTTAATGCTTGTCACTTTGGGACCGGGTGCCATGATTTCAGATATGAACCGTTTATGTTATCACCATTATATCCATGTTCTAGATCCGATCTTGCAAGTTACAGTCACTTACTACGTGTTATGATCCAGCAACCCCGGAGTGACAATAGTCGGGACCACTCCCGGTGATGACCGTAGTTTGAGGATTCATGTGTTCACCGTGTGCTAATGCTTTGTTCCGGATCTCTATTAAAAGGAGGCCTTAATATCCCTTAGTTTCCAATAGGACCCCGCTGCCAAGGGAGGGTAGGACAAAAGATGTCATGCAAGTTCTTTCCATAAGCACGTATGACTATTTACAGAATACGTGCCTACATTATATTTATGAACTGGAGCTAGTGCTGTATCGCCCTAGGTTATAACTATCTCATAATGAATATCATTCAACGAGTCACCGATCCAATGCCTACGAATTTATCTTATATTGTTATTGCTAAGTTACTTTTGTCACTACTGCTACAATATCACTGCTATCACTATTACCGTTACCGTTGATACTGCTGCTATCATCAAAACTATCATACTACTGTGCTACTAATCACTTTGCTGCAGATAATTAGTTTCCAGGTGTGGTTGAATTGACAACTCAGCTGCTAATACCTTCAAATATTCTTTGGCTCCCCTTGTGTCGAATCTATAAATTTGGGTTGAATACTCTACCCTCAAAAACTGTTGCGATCCCCTATACTTGTGGGTTATCACTTGCCATGGCTCTACTCTCGCCTCTATCTTATCCACTACTGGTTGGAGATCACCCATGGTCACCGCCCTCGAGGAAACTGGCATGCTCAGGTATTTAACCGGAATGGATCCCTACTCACAGGTCATCATGTGGGGAGATTCGAGATCCCCTCCGGTAACGATCGCTTCGCTCTTGGCGAAGTTAATTTTGAGTCCCGACATCTCCTCAAAGCACATGAGGAGGAATTTAAGGTTCATAATCTCCCTCTCTGAGTTTTTTATGAAGGTGAGAGTGTCATCGGCGTATTGCAGGTGTGTGAGACCCCCAGGGATAATGCCAGCCTCAACGCCCGAGAAGTGCCCCGCGGCCTTAGCATGATGCAGGATCGATGCAAGTGCATCAGCCAAAATATTAAACAATAAAGGAGACGCTGTGTCCCCTTGAAGCACTCCTCGTTTATTCCTAAAAAATGTGCCCAGCTCTTCGTTAATATTAATTGTTGTCTGGCCCCCTTGCACTAATTGACGCATCCAGCTAATCCAGACCGGGTCAAAACCCTTGGCCCTCAATACTTCATCCAGGAATTCCCATCGCACTCTATCATATGCCTTCTCGAAGTCGATTTTAAGAATGAACACCACTTCTTTAATTGCCTTATTTCATGTAGGACCTCGTGGAGCATCGCAATCCCATTAAGAATGCTTCTCCCATGGATAAAGGCAATCTGGTTTGGATCAATCACTTTATTCGCCAACGAGGAAAGGCGGGGGCAAACCCCTTTGCCAACAATCGAAAAATTAACGTGATCGGCCTGAACTGCCCAATGTTGTCGGCCCCTTGGATTTTAGGTAGAAGCGCCACTAGCCCATAATTAAGGCGCTTAATATCGATTCGGCCCAGAGTAAACTCATGAACCAATTGAAAGAACTGAGGGCCAATCAAACTCCAGGACTTCTTGTAAAAGGCTTCCGGAAAGCCGCCAGGGCCTGGAGCCGTATTAACCCTCCACTACTGCAGGAAGCTGCTAACGCGACACTGCGATCACAGACCCTTTGACCAAACTGTGTGCGATGCATTAATCGCAAATGGGGATGTAAAAACCGTCAAAAAAGATGCAAAACGTTTGCGATGGCGGAGACATCAAACACGGTTCAGATTTTAGTTACATGTGCGATGCTGGGCATACGGTTGATCCAGCAAAACTGTTTGCGATGAGGCAGAACAGCAGAAATGGGCATCCATATCAGTATGTGTGTGATATATGGCATACAGTTCACTCTGATGAACTGTGTGCTATTAGGGAATGCAACAGAAACAGGCAGGCAGATCAAGGTGTGTGTGATATACGGCATACGGTTCACTTGGACAAACTATTTTTGATTAGGCAAGAGAACAGAAACGGTTCAACTTAACAAGATGTGTGTGATATGCAGCATTTGCGAGGAGCAAAAGAACACAAACGATTCGGGTAGACAAGATGTGTGTGATACGCAACAAACAACCCACTCAGATGAACTGTTTGCGATGAGAAATTATAACATAGTCGGTTACTATAGTAAGTTCGTGTGCGATTATGTTCATACAAAAAACTTTGAAAAAAGCAAACCAGTTGCTTGCGGTGGCTAGGAGTACCGCACAGGATGCGTCTGCAAGTACTCGTGTGCGATGATTAGTAAGTTATACATAATGAACGGCTGCAAGGGTGATAGGCTGATCATGGAGTCCAAGAAGACCGTCGTCGGTAGGCCGCCAGCTCAGCCTTTTAGCCTATATTTTATTATAATTGTATGCATAAGTAGGTCATGAGGTGTTTTGGGCCTTGCCGCATGTGGCATTTTAAATTATCCTGAATATGTAAGACAATTCTTAACCGTTGCCATTATAAATTTTCATCAACGGCGAGCAAAGCGCGCGCAGGGCTACCAGAGCGGAGCGTGCCGCGGCCACCTCAATGGCGAGCAAAACGCGTAGAAGGACGCGAGCAAAGCACGCTGCGGCCGCCTCAACGGTGAGCAACCACGTGGTCAACCTTCTGGCACCCCGTGGGAGACGTGAAGACGCATCCATAGGACATGATGGAGATATCATGACCATGTGTGATAGTCGGCAGACACGTATCATGACCATGTGTGATATACATCCGAGAACAAGGGCCACTTTTCGGGCTTCGGATGCATGGCATACGGTTGATCCAAAAGAACTGTTTGCGATGAGACAGAACAACAGAAGCGGAGCTTTGTAGGCCTAGAACCATCAATAAATTTTGACTTTGTTTCTCGTCACATTGCAGCTTACAACACAATAAGTAATTGCAATCTGTTCACACAGATCAAACTAATATGTGTTCACCCTGATCAAACTAATATGTGTTCACACTTAGCACCGGGCTATAAAAACTACCCACTCAAAAATCACTTCATAGTTCCCCTACTCATCACCCGCAAAACTGGTCTTTCCTATCAAGTCATTCCGCCATGACTGGTAGGAAGAGTTTCGGGTGGACATATAACGAGGCAGCAAAGACCAAGGCCGTGGAAGCACTAGAAAGGTCCCGCTGCAAAGCGGCAGCCGCAGCAGAGATGTCCCGGCACGCCGCAGAGCCCTCGAACGAGCTCTCACGGGCACACAAGGGCTCTCACAAGTGCACTCACCGCGTTGGCGATCGCGACGAGCTGGCGCTACTGAAGTCCTTGCCTGGCGATGATGACATTCTCGCTGGCCTCATTAAGCAGCATGAGCTGGTCGATGGCTTGATGAAGCTGCTCGAGATCAGCGATGCCTCGGTTGACAAGGCGACTGGCCTCGTCGAGCAACTCATGGGTGACAATGCGAAGCTCCTCAAGGTGCTCGCCAAGAAGGAGGAGGAGGCCTCCGGCTAGAAGATGCTGCATGAGCAGAGGAGTGCCTCGGGGATGATGCTGACTACGGTCATCGAGAACTGATGGGTGACTTGAGGAAGCTCAGGATCGAGCGCAAGCAGGAGATGGAGGAATCCGTGACTGCTTTCAGGCGAAGTCATGAGGAATTGAAAAAGAAGCTGGAAGATGTCGTTGTCTAGTGATCCATCGACGAGTGAAGACAGTAGCGACCCAGATTGTTGTTTGCGATTTCCTTCTTCTCTTGCCCCCATGTCTTCCAGGCTTTGCCGCATGTGGCTTTATAAATTTTCCGGAATATGTAAGACAATCATTATTTGCACCATTGTAAATTTGTCGTCGTATTATCCGTTGCCATTTTATTTTTCATTGTATTACCCGTTTCCCTATGTGGCAATTTAAATTAGGCCGGAATACAAGTTGAAAACACGAACAAAGAAAATGCTGCCATGGGATCACAAGCAAACACCCTCCGTCCAGGTGCTTTTATTAACCCATTAATGGAGAAGTTGTGAGAGCGAGGCGAGCGGCGGCAAGTGCATGGAGGTCAAAGTGCTCACTTCCTAGTGAGCATGGGCGGCCTTGTTGCTCGCACGTGTCCCGTCGAGCCTGCAAGGTGGACAGGATGCACACGTCCCGTTGAGCCTGCGCGACGGACTGCACGCACCTGTCCCGTCGAGCCTGCATGGCGGACTTCTCGCGCTTGTTCTATCTAATCATACAGCTGCACGCACGCCACCAAGTATGGTTAAATTTTAACATGGTTCATATAATACAACCATTTGCGATATTAACGTGTCAGCTATTTTTTCAAAAAGGGCTTCATTGGCTATTAATGTGTGCGACTTGTGTCAAACTGGATGACTTTTTTACCATGGCATATATGTGCCATGTCATGAAACCATGCCAAGTTTCATGTTTTTTGGGTGAGTTTTTGATTTACTGGGATTTAAAAATCGAGATTCTCAATGTTTGAGGACGACGAGAAGTTTGCAATTCATTCCCATTCCTTAAATGAGACCTAAACATGCACCCAATGACACATGTATGATTTCCCACCCATTTTGCTTCACTGGAGCATGTGCTTGTAGTTCAAATTTGAATTATGGACTATATTAAATGCCTAGAAAACTTAATTAGTATATGCAATGGCCAAACGAACCCTGAACAACTTCAAAATTCAGCACGACACTCCTATTATTCCATGTTGCCTGTAGAAAACAAAGTTCAAGGTGAGAAGAGGCATCGATTATCATTTTGCCCACAAGAGGAGCATGTTTCCCTACCGGAACCACGAGGGTTGTGAGAAGCTTCGGTTTGTAAGAGGCTTGTAATATAGCTTTGCCCAAATTGGACAATTATATGTACCATGTAGTGACACCATGCCAAGCTTCATGATTTCCTGGTGGATTTACAAAGATTTAAAAATCAAGACTCGCAATGTTTGTGGCCAAGCCAGGATGGCGAGACGGTTGAATTCATTCCCATTCGTTCCATGTGAACTAAACATGCACCCCAAGGACACATGTACATTTTTTCTAGCCATTTTTGTGCACTGGAGGATGTATTTGTAGTTTAGATTTGAATTATGGACATTAAATGCCTAGAAAACTCAATTAATGGATAAAAAAGGTCAAACGAACCATGGATAATTTCAATGTTCAGCGTGAATCTCCCGTTGTTCCGTGTTGCATGTAGAAGAAAATACAAGGGTACAAGAGGGAGCGATTATCGTTTGGCCAACAATTGGACATGTTTCCCTATCGAAACCATGAGGGTTCTTGCGACAGGCTCTGGTTTGTAAGAGGTTTGTAATAAAGCTTTGCCCAAATTGTCAATGTTTTTGCCACGACATATATGTGCCATGAGGTGACACCATGCCACCTTTGATGACTTCCTGATGAGTTTGGATTTATGGGGATCTAAAAACCGAGTTTCCAAATGTTTGAGGACGAGCCAGGATGCCAGTACGGTTGTAATTCATTCCTATTCCTGGCATGGGACCTAAACATGCACCCAAGGACACATGTATAATTTTTCTAGCCATTTAGGTGAACTGAAGCATGTATTTGAAGTTCAGATTTGAATTATGGACAATAAATGCCTAGGAAACTCAATTAGTGTATAGAAAGGACAAAAGAACCCTAAATAAGTTTAAATTTCAGCACATATATCCTGCCGTTCCATGTTGTCCGTAGAAGAAAATACAAGGCAAAAAGAGGCAGTGATTACGTTTCCCCCACAAGGGGAACACGTTTCCCTATCAGAACCATGATGCTTCTTTGAGAGAAGCTCTAGTTTGTAAGAGGTTTGTAATAAATCTTGGGCCAAATTGGACAATGTTTTTACCATGACATATATGTGCCATGACATGACACCATGCCAACTTTCATGAATTTTTGGTGAGTTTAGGATTTACGGGGATTTAAAAACCGAGATTCGAAATGTTTGAGGACGAGCCAGGACACCGGTACGGTTGTAGTTTGTTCCCATTCCTGGCATGGGACCTATACATGAACCCAAGGACACATGTATAATTTTTCTAGTCATTTTGGTGAACTAGAGCATGTATTTGAAGTTCAGATTTGAATTATGGACATTAAATGCCTAGGAAACTAAATTATTGTATAAAAAGGCCAAATGAAGCCTGAATAAGTTTAAATTTCAGCACGGATATCTTGTCGTTCCATGTTGCCCGTAGAAGAAAATACAAGGCGAAAAGAGGCAGTGATGATCGTTTCGCCCACAAGGGGGACACATTTCCCTATCGGAACCATGAGGCTTCTTTGAGAGAAGCTCTGGTTTGTAAGAGGCTTGTAATAAAACTTGTGCCAAAATGGAGGAAAAAAATTCCTCGACATATATGTTCCATGTTGTGACACCACGCCAAGTTTCACGGTTTTCAGTTGAGTTTTGGATATACAGGAATTTAAAAACCGAGTTCTTCTCACAATATGTTTTCAAATAGCACACGGTTCACTCATGAAAGTCAGGTGCCTACGAAACCGTGGCCGATGCCCCCCTCACCCCTGCTGCCCGCGTGATCTGAGTCGTGTGTTCTGATTGTCTAGAACCCAAACCCCATGGATTGTACGTCTATACCGTTGGATGCTCCCAGATCGAACGACAATCCTTAGCCCTTTCGACAGCACATGTAGTACATGGGTAAGCACTATGCACATGCTTCATGCTAGCTCACGCTTCCTTCTCTACTAACTTTTCTAAACAGGCTACCGTTTCCCGCCACTCCTCTCATCGGTTTCCCGCCTCTTCTCCCACAATTTTCCCGCTACCAGTGTCAGTGCCCATTGAAGGCTAGGCGGCAACACATCGGCCATGTAAATATCGTACACAGTTTCTAAAAGCACAAATGTGCGTGATAGGAGGCAATAGGTCCCATAGGGTGACCAGCGTGAAACGCCTTAAAGGCAAGGAGGCAATTCCAATCAATAAGGGGCTGCTTCCCATCCGCTAGCCTAGTCGAATAGAACACATAAGTTAAGCGCGCTCGAGCTGGAGTAGTCCAAGGATGGGTGATACGTCTTCAACGTATCTATAATTTTTGATTGTTCCATGCTATTATATTACCCGTTTTGGATGTTTATGGGCTTTACTTTGCACTTTTATATCATTTTTGGGACTAACCTACTAACCGAAGGCCCAGCCCGAATTGCTGTTTTCTTTTGCCTCCAAGGCCTCTCCTATGAGTTGTGAGTAGTTTACCACAGACCTTCGGGTCCATAGTTATTAGCTAGATGTCTTCTTCTCTCTCTTTGATTCTCAGTACAATGTTCTCCTCGATCTTCTTGGAGATCTGTTTGATGTAACTCTTTTTCCGGTGTGGTTGTCGAGATCCGATGAATTGTGGGTTTATGATCAAGTTTATCTATGAGAAATATTTGAATCTCCTCTGAATTCTTTTATGTGTGATTGGTTATCTTTGCAAGTCTCTTCGAATTATCAGTTTGGTTTGGCCTACTAGATTGATCTTTCTTGCAATGGGAGAAGTGCTTAGCTTTGGGTTCAATCTTGCGGTGTCCTTTCCCAGTGACAGCAGGGGCAGCAAGGCACATATTGTATTGTTTCCATTGAGGATAAAAAGATGGGGTTTATATCATATTGCATGAGTTTATCCCTCTACATCATGTCATCTTTCTTAATGCATTACTCTGTTCTTCATGAACTTAATACTCTAGATGCAGGCAGGAGTTGGCCAATATGTGGAGTAATAGTAGTAGATGCATAATCGTTTTGATCTACTTGTCACGGACGTGATGCCTATATACATGATCATGCCTAGATATTCTCATAACTATGTACTTTTCTATCAATTGCTCGACAGTAATTTGTTCACCCACCGTAATACTTATGCTATCTTGAGAGAAGTCACTAGTGAAACCTATGGCGCCCGGGTCTATCTTTTATTATATAAGTTTCCCATCTACTTTTATTTGCATCTTTTATTTTCCAATCTATATCATAAAAATACCAAAAATATTTATCTTATCATATTATCTCTATCAGATCTCACTTTCGCAAGTTACCATGAAGGGATTGACAACCCCTTTATCGCGTTGGTTGCGAGGTTCTTGTTTGTTTGTGTAGGTGCATGGGACTTTTGAGGAGCCTCCTACTGGATTGATACCTTGGTTCTCAAAAACTGAGGGAAATACTTACGCTACATTGCTGCATCACCCTTTCCTCTTCAAGGGAAAACCAACGCAGTGCTCAAGAGGTAGCAAGAAGGATTTCTGGCGCCATTGTCGGGGAGGTATTCGCTCAAGTCAAGACATACCAAGTACCCATCACAAACTCATCTCCCTCGCATTACATATTTGCCATTTGCCTCTCGTTTTCCTCTCCCCCACTTCACCCTTGCCGTTTTATTCACCCTCTCTTTTCTGTTTGCCTCTCTTTTTCGCTTACCTTTCATGTGCTCGTGTGTTAGATCGTTTATCTTGTCGTCATGGCTAGTCCTCCTATCCTTGTTATTACTCCCGAGCATGAAGTTCTCAATTTTAAACAAAGGGGGGGGGGAATCTAAAAGATGCTTGGCATAGAATTTGCAATGCTCAAAATAGATCTACTAGGAAGCTCTCTACTTCCGTTCTTCTTCGCAATTTTTATGTAGGCATTACTCCTTGGAATAGATGCATCCTTGATACCATTACCGTAGGGGATTTCTTGGGTAGCCATACTTTTGATGCTTATAATGCTATGTTAGATTTGTTTGGCCCACCACCTCTTTTGGTTAATGGAACTGTTTTAACTTTGGAACATGTGATGAAAAGGCTTGAAATTATTGAAAATAAAGTTGCCACTCTTGAGTTGATTGAAAATTTGGATAAAAAGATCCATAACCAAATTTCCCGATATGGATCTAGGGTTTGAGTTACTTTGAATTTTTTTAAAGAGAAAGAACCTGTAGTTAATGAAAGAATAGATCTAGACTCTACGAGAATCGGTAAACTTGAGGATATTATTACCAACTTAGGGTCGGCCTTTTCATCCATGAAAAATACTCCAACTCCTCCTACCAAAAATGCCAAATTTATTTATGTTCCTAAAAATAAGGGTGAATCTTCTAGTAAGGAAAATGCGGATCTCAAATCAATAAGTGTTCACCCCAATTGTCTCTCTATCATAAAGGAACCTTTTGGTTCGAATGAATTTCTTGATTTCTTGCCTAGGAGTTTAATCATTGCCAAATATAAAGAAACTCCTAAGGGTTATAAATGATCTATTGAAGAATTGAATGCCAAATATGGCAATCCGTAGATCTATCCTCGCTTTTATGCCTAGTTAGGGGCGTTAAACGATAGCGCTTGTTGGGAGGCAACCCAATTTTACTTTATTTTCTTGCTTTTTGCTTCTGTTTAGTAATAAATATTTCATCTAGCTTCTTTTTAGATGTGGTTTTATGTTTTAATTAGTGTTTGTGCCAAGTAGAACCTATAGGATAACCTACGGTGATAGTTAATTTGATTCTGCTAAAAAACAGAAACTTTTGCACGCATGAAAATAATTTTAGTAAATCACAGAAATGTGATTTTGCGTTTATTCTTTTTGAAGTATATCAATAGAGAAATGGCCCTGGACTTCCTATTTTTGTAGGAGTTTTAAATTCCCAGAAGTATTCGAAAGTTACAGATTGCTACAGACTGTTTTGTTTTTGACAGATTCTGTTTTTCGTGTGTTGTTTGCTTATTTTGATGCATTTATGTCTAGTATCGGGGGGTATGAACCATAGAGAAGTTGGAATACATTAGATTTAACACCAATATAAATAAAGAATGATATCATTACAGTACCTTATGTGGTGGTTTTTCATGCTTGCACTACGGAGCTTATAAGATTTCCTGTTGAGTTTTGTGTTGTGAAGTTTTCATGTTTTGGGTAAAGATTTGATGGACTATGGAATAAGGAGTGGCAAAATCCTAAGCTTGGGGATGCCCATGGCACCCCAAGATAATCCAAGGACAACAAAAAGCCTAAGCTTGGGGATGCCCCGGAAGGCATGCCCTCTTTCGTCTTTGTTTATCGGTAACTTTACTTGGAGCTATATTTTTATTCGCCACATGATATGTGTTTTGCTTGGAGCATCTTGTATGATATGGGTCTTTGATTTTTAGTTTACCACAATCATCCTTGCTGTACACACCTTTTGAGAGAGACTCACATGATTTGGAATTTTGAGAATACTCTATGTGTTTCACTTATATTTTTTGAGCTAGATAGTTTTTGCTCTAGTGCTTCACTTATATCTTTTTAGAGCATGGCGGTGGCTTGATTTTGTAGAAATTGTTGATCTCATGCTTCACTTATATTATTTTGAGAGTCTTTTAGAACAGCATGGCATTTTCTATGGTTATAAAATTGGTCCTAGAATGATGGGCATCCAAGTTAGGTATAATAAAAACTATCATAGAAAGTGAATGGGATGCTATGATCAATTTGATGCTTGATAATTGTTTTGAGATATAGAGGTGGTGATATTAGAGTCATGCTAGTTGGGTAATTGTGAATTTAAAGAATACTTGTGTTGAAGTTGGCATGTCCCGTAGCATGCACGTATGGTAAAAGTTGTGTAACAAATTTATTGCACTGGGTGCTCTTTTGATTGCCTTCCCTTGTGTGGAGCTCGGGGGCGCGCGATGGTTAACTCCTACCAACCTCCCCTCTATGAGCATGCGTAGTAGTACTTTGCTTCAATGGCTAATAAAACTTTTCCAATAAGTATATGATTTCTTTATGACTAATGTGAGTCCATGGATTATACACACTTTTACCTTTCCATCATTGCTAGCCTCTTCGGCACTGTGCATTGCCCTTTCTCACCTTGAGAGTTGGTGCAAACTTTGCCGGTGCATCCAAACCCCGTAATACGATATGCTCCATCACACATAAACCTCCTTATATCTTCCTCAAAATAGCCACCATACCTACCTATTATGGCATTTCCGTAGCCATTCCGAGATATATTGCCATGCAACTTTCCACAGTTCCGTTTATCATGACACGCATCATCATTGTCATATTGCATTGCATGATCATGTAGTTGACATCGTATTTGTGGCAAAGACACCATGAATAATTTTTCATACATGTCACACTTGATTCATTGCCCATCCCGGTACACCACCGGAGGCATTCATATAGAGTCATATCTTGTTCTAGTTTTGAGTTGTAATTCATGAGTTGTAAATAAATAGAAGTGTGATGATCATCATTATTAGAGCATTGTCCCTTATAAAAAAAGAAAGGCAAAAAAAGAAAGGCCAAAGAAAGAAAGAAAAAAAGAAAGGCCAAATAAAAAAAGGCCCAAAAAAGAAAATAAAAAGGGGGGCAATGTTACTATCCTTTTCCACACTTGTGCTTCAAAGAAGCACCATGTTCTTCAGATAGAGAGTCTCTTATGTTGCCACTTTCATATACTAGTGGGAATTTTCATTTTTGAACTTGGCTTGTATATTCCTACGATGGGTTTCCTCAAAATGCCCTAGGTCTTCGTGGGCAAGGAAGTTGGATGCACACCCACTTAGTTTCTTTTATTGAGCTTTCATACATTTATAGCTCTAGTGCATCCGTTGCATGGCAATCCCTACTCCTCATGTTGACATCAATTGATGGGCATCTCCATAGCCCAGTGATTAGCCTTGTCAATGTGAGACTTTCTCCTTTTTTTTATTCTTCACACAACCTCCATCATCATATTCTATTCCACCCATAGTGCTATATCCATGGCTCATGCTCATGTATTGCGTGAGAGTTGAAAAAAGCTGAAGTGCGTTAAAAAGTATGAACCAATTGCTTGAATGAAACTGGGGTTGTTCTTGATGGGAGTATTTTGTGTGATGAAAATGAAACATAGCCTAACTATATGATTTTGTAGGGATGAACCTTCTAATACCATGATATTTTGAGAAGACATGATTGCTTAGTTAGTATGCTTGAAGTATTACTATTTCTTATGTCAATATGAACTTTTATTTTGAATTATTTGGATATGAACATTCATGCCACAATAAAGAAAATTACATCGAGAAATATTCTAGGTAGCATTCCACATCAAAAATTCTGTTTTTATCATTTACCTACTCGAGGACGAGCAAGAATTAAGCTTGGGGATGCTTGGTACGTCTCCAACATATCTATAATTTTTGATTGTTCCATGCTATTATATTACCCGTTTTGGATGTTTATGGGCTTTACTTTACACTTTTATATCATTTTTGGGACTAACCTACTAACAGGAGGCCCAGCCCGAATTGCTGTTTTTTTGCCTATTTTAGTGTTTCAAAGAAAAGGAATATCAAATGGAATGAAACCTTCGGGAGCAATCTTTTTGGAACAAACGCAATCTAGGAGACTTGGAGTGAACGTCAAGAAGCAAACAAAGCGGCCACGAGGGTGCCCGGCACTCCCTAAGAGGGTGGGCGTGCCCCCACCCTCGTGGCTCAACCGACATACTTCTTCCTCCTATATATATCCACGTACCCTGAAAACATCCAGGAGCACCACGGAAAACTATTTCCACTGCCGCAACCTTCTGTATCCGCGAGATCCCATCTTGGAGCCTTCGCCGATGCTCCGCCGGAGGGGGAATTGACCATGGAGGGCCTCTACATCATCTCCAAGGCCTTTCCGATGAGTTGTGAGTAGTTATCCACAGACCTTCGGGTCCATAGTTATTAGCTAGATGGATTCTTCTCTCTCTTTGATTCTCAATACAATGTTCTCCTCGATCTTCTTGGATATCTATTCGATGTAACTCTTTTTGCAGTGTGTTTGTCGAGATCCGATGAATTGTGGGTTAATGATCAAGTTTATCTATGAGAAATATTTGAATCTCCTCGGAATTCTTTTATGTGTGATTGGTTATCTTTGCAAGTCTCTTCAGATTATCAGTTTGGTTTGGCCTACTAGATTGATCTTTCTTGCAATGGGAGAAGTGCTTAGCTTTGGGTTCAATCTTGCAGTGTCCTTTTCCAGTGACAGCAGGGGCATCAAGGCACGTCTTGTATTGTTGCCATCGAGGATAAAAAGATGGGGTTTATATCATATTGCATCAGTTTATCCCTCTACATCATGTCATCTTTCTTAATGCGTTACTCTGTTCTTCATGAACTTAATACTCTAGATGCAGGCAGGAGTCGGTCAATGTGTGGAGTAATAGTAGTAGATGCAGAATCGTTCTGATCTACTTGTCACGGACGTGATGCCTATATACATGATCATGCCTAGATATTCTCATAACTATGCACTTTTCTATCAATTGCTCGACAGTAATGTGTTCATCCACCGTAATACTTATGCTATCTTGAGAGAAGCCACTAGTGAAACCTCTGGCCCCCGGGTCTATCTTTTATTATATAAGTTTCCCATCTACTTTTATTTGCATATTTTATTTTCCAATCTATATCATAAAAATACCAAAAATATTTAACTTATCATATTATCTCTATCAGATCTCACTTCCGCAAGTTACTGTGAAGGGATTGACAACCCCTTTATCGCGTTGGTTGAGAGGTTCTTGTTTGTTTGTGTAGGTGCGTGAGACTTTTGAGGAGACTCCTACTGGATTGATACCTTGGTTCTCAAAAACTGAGGGAAATATTTATGCTACTTTGCTGAATCACCCTTTCCTCTTCAAGGGAAAACCAACGTAGTGCTCAAGAGGTAGCAATGGGTGACCCCGGTGGGAAGTTGCATATCTCAAGCTTCATTTTATCTCTATAATGACCGTGTCATGGCGATTATGGAAACCCCGGGATCCTTGTTTTGCTAATTTGTAGACTATGTTTTATTGATTATTTTTTGCTCAAAAATAATTAAACAATGATCGACTCTATAGTGACATGTCATGGCGATTATATAAACCTTTTGAGGTCGCATGCAGGGTATAGGGGGCAGGGTGTTCTGATCGAGCAAGTCTCCATTGTGCGGTTTATAGACGCTGCACATATCTGTGGGCTCCCCGAGGTATATATATTATCCTTTACCGACAATGAGGGGGGCCCACACAATCTATCCCTTTGACCCAACAATGAGAAGGGTTTGACCATGATGGTTTCTATTGATATGTGTGCCATGTTAGACCAAATAAAGTTTGAGTGCATGCGTCGAACGACCCCCCTTGCCGCCTCGAAGTTGGGAAACCGACATCATACGTATTGAACCAGGCTTGGAGTCGGGTACGGTGTTTGGTTTGTAATGTAGTTGGTGTCCCATCAAAGTTGTGCATTCGGGATTTAAACACATCACGCACCACCGCACCCATACATATTTTAAGGCCGTGTGCAGTGTATACGGGGTCTTCTGATCGACCACGTCTCCCTTATGCGGTTTTTTGTGACAACATGCATATCTGTGGGCTCCCCGAGTGTATATATATCATCCCTTTGACCGATAATGAGGGGGTATATGTTGGCCATGAATGGATTCCTCCTAGTTCGTGTTAGGGCCGGTCACCGTCACATGTCGTTCAACAAAAGCTCGAGCTCATATGTTGTCAGGATTCCCTCCCACATGCTCGGATTGGTGGGTTCGACCTACATTGTACCCTGCGTATCTCGTCCTTAACTACCTGGCCTTCATGGTTCCTGTCTGTATCGGGAGGTAGGCACCACACCTAAGTTGTACATTAGTCTCTATTGAAAACACACATCACCCCTTCCAACATACATCATTTTGGGCCGCATGCAAGATGAGCTGGTTTTGTGGTCCCTCTCGTGCGATTTTTGTGCTGGTTCAATCTATTGGCCCAAGCGGTTTATCGACAACAATAGTTGTCGTTTGACCAAACGATAGATTCATTGGTCCATCTTATGGTAGGTCATGGCGACATGCATGTATAACCAAAGTATCATTACATGCATCTGCCCTGCTGACACGAAGTGGGAGGTGGTGGGTCAAGCATCCTAGCTAGCTATGACATTATGTCATTATAGATATATCCAAGGGTGCTTTCGGGTTTGCGAGGAAGGTGCCACCAAAGTTGTGCATTGTGTATTTAAAGTTTTAAACATCACACCCAATATTCCTACATATATGTGGACACTTCCAGGGGGTTCTTGACTTCTGGCCCCATCATCGATCTTTGACGACGCGCCCAACCGTGGGCTCGCGCGGTCAAAGTTGTGCATTGGAACTTTGGACATCATATAACACCCTTTTCACTCATATATATTTAGGCCACATGCTGGTGTGGATGTCTTCTGACCCTCTCTAACGTTTTTTTTGCTGCAAAACTCTGATGACGCTCAACGGACACGGGTATAATGTCTTCACCGTGTGCAATACAAGTGCGTTGTGTATTGCTACATTGGTTTTTACAGCGCACTTGAGCTTGCGTTGGTTTTCCTTGAAGAGGAAAGGGTGATGCAGCAATAGTAGCATAAGTATTTCCCTCAGTTTTTGAGAACCAAGGTATCAATCCAGTAGGAGGCTCCTCAGAAGTCCCACGCACCTAAACAAACAAACAAGAACTCGCAACCAACGCAATAAAGGGGTTGTTAATCCCTTCACGGCCACTTGCGAAAGTGAGATCTGATAGAGATAATATGATAACATAAATATATTTTTGGTATTTTATAATATAGATAGGAAAAGTAAAGATGCAAATAAAAGTAAATTGAAAGCTTATATGATAAAAGATAGACCCGGGGGCCATAGGTTTCACTAGTGGCTTCTCTCAAGATAGCATAAGTATTACGGTGGGTGAACAAATTACTGTCGAGCAATTGATAGAAAAGCAAATAATTATGAGATTATCTAGGCATGATCATGTATATAGGCATCACGTCCGTGACAAGTAGACTGACTCTTGCCTGCATCTACTACTATTACTCCACACATCGACCACTATCCAGCATGCATCTAGAGTATTAAGTTCATAAATAACAGAGTAATGCATTAAGAAAGATGACATGATGTAGAGGGATAAACTCATGCAATATGATATAAACCCTATCTTTTTATCCTCGATGGCAAGAATACAATATGTGCCTTGCTGCCCCTGCTGTCACTGGGAAAGGACACCGCAAGATTGAACCCAAAGCTAAGCACTTCTCCCATTGCAAGAAAGATCAATCTAGTAGGCCAAACCAAACTGATAATTCGAAGAGACTTGCAAAGCTAACTTAATCACACATAAAAGAATTCAGAGGAGATTCAAATATTTCTCATAGATAAACTTGATCATAAACCCACAATTCATCAGATCTTGACAAACACACCACAAAAATAGTTACATGGAATAGATCTCCAAGAAGATCGAGGAGAACATGGTATTGAGATTCAAAGAGAGAGAGAAGAAGCCATCTAGATAATAACTATGGACCCGAAGGTCTGTGGTAAACTACTCACAACTCATCGGAGAGGCCTTGGAGATGATGTAGAGGCCCTCCGTGATCGATTCCCCCTCCGCCGGAGCGCCGACAAAGGCGCCAAGATGGGTATATATAGGAGGAAGAAGTAGGTCGGTGGACGCCCGATGGGCCCACGAGATAGGGGGGCACGCCTAGTAGGGGGGGGCTCCACCCTCGTGGCCGCCTCGGCTGTTGCTTGACTTCCACTCCAAGTCCTCTGGATCACGTTCGTTCCAAAAATCACGCTCCCGAAGGTTTCGTTCCGTTTGGTCCGTTTGATATTCCTTTTCTTCGAAACACTGAAATAGGCAAAAAAACATCAATACGGGCTGGGCCTCCAGTTAGTAGGTTAGTCCCAAAAATGATATAAATGTGTAAAGTAAAGCCCATAAACATCCAAAATGGGTAATATAATAGCATGGAACAATCAAAAATTATAGATACATTGGAGACGTATCATGTATCACGACGACTGTGCAAGCACGAGCAAAGGTGGAGGTACTGTCTCAACCGTGTGGGGTGCAAGTGCGCTGTAAAATCACCACGACTGCTCAAGCGCGAGCAATGGGTGGAGGTACTGGCTTAAACGTGTGTGATGCAAGTGCGCTGTAAAATCACCACCTGCGCAAGCTAAAGGCGGGTAGTTTATTTAGAAATTAGGACGAACCGTGTGCGATAGACCAATGATACTTCCATTTTGCATCATATTTACCTACTATTATTTATGTTGTTTTATTGCATAATAATGCTTTTTGGAGTAATACTAATGTCTTTTCTCTCATAATATGCAAGGTATACACAAGAGGGGAGAATTCAGGCAGCTGGAAATCTGGACCTAAAAAAGCTACGTCAGGCTACTTATTTTGCACAACTCCAAATGAGGCAAAACTTTACGAGGATTTTTTGTGGAATAAATAAGAATTTTTGGAGTCAACACTACAAAAAAGACACAGCCGTGACATTTTTAGGCCGAACGAATTTTTTTATATCATGCTTATGACACTTCTATGACAATAATTGTGATCAAACCCGGTATCATCATAGATGTGGTGGGCTCCTACTTCTATGACAAAAAACCATGATAGAAAATGGGTTTTTCATCCTGGGCGGGCCGGAGACGCACCTGCATGACATTCTTTGGGCCGTCCATGATGGAAAAAATCATGGTAGAAGCGAGGGCGAGGAAAATTTCGGGGACTTCCCGGTTACGGTGGGTGGTCGGGGATGAGTGATGCACGGAGGTTTGTGCATTTCTCTCGTACACGTACACGCGTGTGTGTGAGGCATTGCACTCTAACTGAACCCGACTGAGGCATTGGGTCTAACTGAACCCGAGCGATTGCACTAGCTTCATTACTAAACCCCGATGGATCCCTTGCTGTTAACTGAACCCGAGTGATTCCTTCGCTACTGCTGCTAATTGAAGCCGATCGAAGCTGCATCTTGATGAACAGTTCCCGGTGGGGGTTGGATGACCAGGATCACACTATAGTAGATGTCGTTGGCGCTATATGAACAGGACCCCAATCGAGGAGGTGGGGGTGGATGAACAGTAGTCGGTGGAGGCACCCCGTACATGGAGGGCTGGTTGAACAGGACCCCGTGGAGGGCTAGTTGAACAGTAGTCGATGGAGTCTGCATGAACAGGACCCTGCGGAGGGCTGGATGAATAGTAGCCAGTGGAGGCTGGAGGAATTTGATGGTGGATGAACAGTAGGAGGTGGAGGCTGGGGGAAGTCGACAGTGGATGAACAGTAGCCCTGTGGAGTCCCGTTTTGCGGTACGCCACACCCCTCGCGATGAACATGACACTCGTTTCGACTGTAGGAGGTCGAAGAGAAGTCCGTTTCCTCCATTTTGCGGTATGCCACACCCCTCCCAATCAACAGGACCCCGTTTCGACCATAGGAGGTCGAAGAGAAGTCACTTTCCTCTGTTTTGTGGTACGCCATACCCCTCCCGGTGAACAGTATCCCATTTCGACCGTACGCAGTTGAACAGAAGGTCGTTTCCTCCGTTCTGCGGTATGCCAAGCCTTGTTTTGGCTGTTCTGTCCAAGCCGGTTGGCCCCCAATGAACACGACGAATTTCGTTGCTTCCCGATGAACACAACGACGCAGTTTCTCCGATCCGACCCAGCCGGATGGCTTCCGATGAACAAGACGCCGTTGCTGCCATTTGTGGCCTCTCCATGTACACGAGCCCTGGCCGACGTATGCGCGAGTACGCGTTCGAGACCCCGCCCGTATGTATGTACGTGGCCGTATTTTTTGGCATCTGATTGTATGTGCGTGTACATGGTTTTGACTGGACTGCCTCAACTGCTACCGCTGCTTACTCGGCCACAGTTCATCGTGGCAGACAGACCGATCGACTAGTATGTACACAGACAGCGCTACGTACGCTTCGACCGGGTGGGTCCCAGCTGTCAGGGAGGATAAGGACACACTGCCTTGCGTGCGAAGATATAGCTGGTGGGTCCCAGCTGTCAGGGGGAAGAATAATTATGTTTGCCCATAATAAGGATGCACTTCCTTGTGTGTGAAGATGTAGCTATGGGTCCTAGCTGTCAGGGGTAGAAAACATTATTTTTAGGCTAAAATGGATGTAGTTGCATGCATGCGTCCATGGGCGTGGTGCGTCCCCACTGTCAACCACTCAACGTATAGTTATCTTCTAACGACTCTCGTTTGTCGACCACGTTGACCACACCGTGTAGAGTGCACCAAGCCGGTGGATGACGGTGAGGCCCTAGACTGGAATGCCCCGGAGATGGGGATGACGCGGCAGTGGAGTCGCAGATGGAGAGGAGTGGGAACCTTGACTGGTTCGGGTGTGAGGTGGGCCTACACTCGGCAGAGAATAACAGGAGGTGCGGAGGAGTGGAGGGATAGCCTGGCCGTTGGTGGGGTAGCGTTGCGCTGCGAGGCGTGCAAAACAGCACCGCTGGATGCCGGAGGCTGGAGCAGGCGGTCCCAGCAGCGCTGGGGGAAGAAGACGAGAGATTGAAGAAAAATGTCGGCCATTGGATGTGAATCCAGTGCCTTGCTTAGGCTTGGATCTTTGTATTTTTTTATTTTTTGCGGAAGTGCTTAGGCTTCGACCTACGGGCCCACATGTCAGCCAGTCCATTTGTTACTTAGTCCATTTGGTGGGTTGGGTGAAACAATGATGTAGCGCCTATGCAGCCCGTTTATATTTTATGGTAGAATTTAAAGCCCTTTTGCATTTTTCTTGAATTCTGCGGACTTGCTGGGCTGGGTGAAAATATCATATTGTGCTGGACAAAGAAATGTTATAAAAACATAAACACATGATTGCACGTTTATTACAGAATTGGTCAGTAAAATCTTTGCAAGCTTATGTACGCAATCACCATGAATTAACTTGCCAAGTTATATATAAACAATTATTATTATTTTGTAAGAACTTTCAATTTACGGAATAAAATATCATTTTAATTTGATGAGTTAACAGGACATGGGGTATTATTATTTTTTAGGCTATACGTGGGACAGTTGAGTTGGTTCTAGGGAAAAGTACTAGGAGAAAACTCAGATTACATCGAAAAAGAAAGTGGGAGAAAATTCAAATATAGGATTAATGAAAACAAAAAATAAAGGAAGTGGGAAGGTCTATGAAATGGTTGGACAAACGATATGTTTAATGGAACCTTATGTTGTTTGTATTATATATATATGTAATAAAATAAGATATAAATATAAATATATATACTATTATAGAAGAGAAAACATAGTTTCAGTTTTGCATTCTTACAGAAAAATAGAAGCGAGTTGTGCGTCGTCTTGAAAAAACAAACATAACTTGGGTTGTTGATGTTATAGATAAGCTAGGCTCCCATGGGCTGCTTGATACCTGCTGGATCCAAAAAAGGTTGAAACATGTCGTGAGCTGTGCATGTTAAACAACAAAACCTAGGCCATGGACCTGGTGGGCTCGGGATTGTCAGCCTCTCGACAAACAGTCGTCTGTTGATTCCTATTGTTTTGCTGACCATGTTGGGAATGACATACGGCGGCTCCATGGCGAGAGCAGCAAGGTGGATGATGATGTCGAGACCTTGGACCGAACGAACCGGAGTGGGGGAAGACGCGGGCGGAGGGGAGTATGAGGGTTGACTTGTTCGGGTCCAGGGTGGGCCGATGGAGCTGCCGCCGCCGGACAATGTGTGGGAGTAGAGGAATGGCCTAGAACGCCATAGGCTATGATGGGTCACCGAGGCGTGCGCAGTAGCACCGCCAGCCGCTGTATAGGAAGAGGACGAAAGATTGAACAAAATAAAGAAATACAAATGGATAGGTGGTTGGTCCTAGATGCCTGTGTACGAGACCTACTGGCTCCACCTGAGAAGGGGAATATGTTGGGAGGAAGCAGATTCAAAGCATGACAGTCCAGTGAACTAGTTACATACATAAGCAAATAGCCACCAGAAAAAAGCAAACAGGTTAATGGGTTCTTAGACGAAATATTTCGGACAAAACAGATAGATAATTACGACACATAGGCTAATGCATGAAACACTCAGATGATAAAGGTGCTCAAACCGGTAAAGTACATCATCTAGACCTCCCTGGCATGCTTGATCATGACGCTGCGGCTATCCGTATACTCATCGGTTACGGGAAGCGGACACACCCTCATGTCCAAGATCAGCTTGTACATGTCGTAGCATGCGTATGCGTCCTTGGCCGCGTAATCCTTGGTATCATTGTCTTCTTTCATGTTGGTGTAGCAGGGGTCGATGATGGTCTTGGCGAGGTCAACCCGAAGTCCTTGTCCTGCCCGTTGTTTATGATCTTGTATTGCTTCTAGATGTCGACAAGCTTGTTGCACCAGATGGCCGAATCGCTGCGTTCTTCCTTCTCCAGCGTAGTGAAGGTGAAGTCGGTGTTGTCGATGAAATGGGTGAATGCTCTAGAACCTCTGATGGGCCTACAATAGTGGTAGACAAGAACCTCGTCCCACATGCATATCTGGGCGATGGCAATGCGCTGGTCCCTGTCAGGAGACGATTGGATGGGCACAAGGTCTAGTCCTGCGACCTTGTGGTTTCTCGTCCTGTAGGTACTGCTTGAACTCATCGAGGCAGAGCTTCACCGAGTCCGGATTGTTGGTGTACATCACATTCAACTTGGTGCAGCCATGGGACTGAATGGAGAACTCAAAGGTGAACTCCTTGTTAAAGTCCATATCCAGCAGGCTCACCCCTCGGATCGCCATTGGAGTCTCTTCAAGTGAACTCAAAGGTGAACTCCTTGCTGCAGTCCATAACCAGCCGTTCATTTTCAGGCCTTGGGGAACTGGATTCAACAGTAAACTGAGTGTGTACAGGCGATAACAGTTACTACCCCTGCCTCGCCCGCTGCATGCCCGACAGAACATGCACCCTTGGCGCATTAAAACGCCTCTATTAAGAAACCTATTCCAGCCACACGTCGGGTCACGAGCGGGTCTGTATTGGTACTGTAATAACAAGTGTTAGTGGTCACTATACTTCAACTTAATTACCTTTAATTAAAATTTATTCTTAAAACAAGCAATGCATTGGCTCGTTCTATCGGTGCCACAGGATCAACATGCAGAACAATTAGAATTATTATTCTCAGGACGCACACAATCAACACATTTTCCGCACTTTCACACAGACAATACTACCAAGTTTGAACATTTTGTTATGGTTGCTATCCTCTGCATCATCATGTCGTGTTTCCCATCTTGCAAGATTCAGAACCAACAAATAGGATTCAAATAATAAGTACATCAAAGATTCCTACTAATCTCATTCATTCCCGGCTTGCAAGATTCAGAACCAACAAATAAGATTCAAACAATAAGCAGAACAAAGATGCCTACACATCTCATTGATTCCCAGCTTGCAAGATTCAGAACCAACCCATTATAGCCTTTTGATAGAGTGAATATCAGGATTAAATCCATCTTGGATAGCAGTGTCATACAGCCCAAGAACTTGGCGAATGCTCTTGACCATCACAACATCTGTAATTGAGTATTCCTGTTTGCACAGATAAGAAAGAGCATGATTATAATAGTGGCACTAGTTGAAGCAAACTTTATTTCCAAAGCGAGAAAAGATTGCGATAGAATAGCTTTACTTAAAAAATAGAACATTAGCATAGTATGACAAAACACAACCATGATGAGAAAGGACGGTACTCACCGGTGTGAGGGGCTGTCGGTGTACTAGAGTAGGGGTACCCTAGTATCCCGAACTTGTGCACGGGCAGTCGCAGCACCCCGCGGCAAGGCTTGCCGGGTGACCGCCAAGGTCCTCCGTGGTTCCTTTGGAGCCATTCAAGAACAAAGTATTCAAGCCAAGGAGACAAGGCCCCCGCAAGAGGAGCTTGCCGGGAAGGCCAACCAAGGCATCTCAAGGAACTTGCCGCGACGCGCCACGCGTCCCGGCAAGGCCCGGTGAGCGACAAGCTTCTGGACGCGACAAGACAACGACCGCGGCAAGGCGCTTGCCGCGGCAAACTACCACTCTGTACCCGCGCTCCAGCACATCCACCAACGTGTCGCCCTGGGACCTTTCCAGGCGCGCGTGGCAAGAGGCTGTGCGGCCAGCGGTGCGCGGTGGCAAGCTACGCTGACAAGATTGCCATCGTGGCGAGCGGTGGTGTCCCTGACGGTCCCTTTTTGCACTATTTGGGCGACGTAGACGGGCATTTAATGCCTTTGTCCCCTGCCGTCAGGGTTAGGTATGATACACTGTATAGGTAGTTGTACCAACCGCATTTCCTTTTTCCATTTTTACCCTTGTCTACGTTGCCACCTGTCGGAGACCCCTTTAGCATATAAAAGGAGGCCCATGCACAACGTAGAGGGGGGTTCGAAGGCAGAAAAACACTCATGCTCGGTCTCGTTAGCAGCTAGTGTGTACTGTAGCACTCAGCGCTCCCGAGCAAGAACTCAATACACTCAGACATGCAGCAGTAGGAGTGTTATCTCTCCGGAGAGCTCCGAAGCTGGGTAAACTGCTCGTGTGCTTCGCCTTGATCCGCTCTTCGTGCGATCTCCGCCCCCCGCCGAACCGAAAGGGACTCGGTCTGTCGGTCCCATAGGTGTTCGTGGACCAGTTTCCCCGACATCTTCGGCGCGAAGGAGAAGATAATGGTGTGGACCAAGCGTCGTTCGAGGAAGTTTCGCCTTACCGGGAAGCAAACGACAGAAAAGCTAAGTTGCTAAAGTTTGAGCAATCAGTTTTAAAATTTTAAGTTATCTTCCTCGAACGACCGTGCTTTGTATGGAAAACCTGTGCGCGGAGGAACCAACTCGTAGCTAGTTGCGCCCTTACTTTGTTTCCAGTCCGCTCAACAACTTAAGTGAGCTGCGACTAGTTGCGACAAGGTTTCTTGTCGGTAGCAGCACCGCCAGCAGGCTGCTGACGTCCCGCACTCAGCGCTCGCGGCTAAGGTGCCTGCGCCGACAAGTTCCCTAAAAGCGTAGGGCAAAAACATACAAAGGAAGGAATCAAGTAAAGGAAATAACATAGCAATCGCTACCCAAAATAGAGTCATATTACAAGATAACTTGTCGCAGCTCTAACAGATTGTTCTCATAACATGACCAGCAGCAACAAGAAAAAGAGAAAACGGGCGGCCTAATCTACGCGATCGCCCTCAACCCTCTTGATCCCGCTCACCTTGTCCACAATGGGTGCGACAAGGGTCTTGAGCGCTTCCAGATCAGCATCTGACGGCAAGGTCCTGAGGACGTTGGTGAGGTTGAGGCCTGGGTTGCGGAAGGCCACCTTCACCAGCACCTTTTAAAGAGCTCCCGCGCAGATCTTGCGCGACTCGTCGGTCAGCTGCTTTGGGATCTTCTCCCGGAGTCGCTGGAGGGCCGTCACCACGCCTTTGAAGAACAAGCTGAGCTTGGCGCTGGGTTGGAGGTGCTCATCGGAGGAATACCCGAGATCCTCCATCCCCAGCTGCGCCAGATCCCTGTCGATGACTGCGGCAACATCCACGAGACCCTCGGTCCAGTGCTCCACATTCTCCCTAAAGGTGTTCTGGGCGGCAGCAGCATTCGCCAGCAGCGCCTCGTCGGCCTTGATCTTCTCCTTCAAGGCCACCTCCTGCTCCCTGGTGCCATCCAGCGTCTTGGTCAAAGTAGTCAGCTTCAACTCAAGATCTGCGTTGGAGTCCTTGGCGGCGCTAAGCTCCTTGCTCCTCTCGGCGAGACGACCCTGCAGCTCGCCATGGGTGTAGGCGTCCTTCTCGCGCTCACGCTTGAGCGCAGCAAGCTCCTCGCCGCTCACCTTGAGATCGGCCTCCAGCTGCGCCACCTTTGTCTCCAGCTCCTTCTTGGCGGCCTCGGTAGCTGCGGCAGCATCCTCTGCTTCCTTGAGAGCCCCACCGAATGTTTGCTCGCGCGCGGCAAGCTCCTCCTCGTGGCTGTCAAGGTTAACCTTCCGCTGTGCCAACTCGCCTTCCTGCGCAGACAGCTTCCCGGCAGCAAGCCGCTGTTGCTCTTCAACTTCAGCCTTCTCAAGGAGGAAGGCTTTCCGCTCCTCGGCGAGTTTCTCCCGCTCCTTTTCCGGGACTGGAGAGCTTCCTGGTTGAGGCCCCAGAGCTCCTCCGCGCGCTTCTCGATGTCCACTCCCTCCTTCGCGACAAGCGCTTCTTGGGATACCAGCTTGGCCTGTCGGGCGCGATAGAGCGACAACAGCTTCCGCAGTAGCTCCTCCTCCTCAGGCTCGCCGCTGCTGCTGCTCGGCGCGTCGACCAGCGTCAGCCCAGCGGAGGCGAGCAACTCTTCATCGAAGATTTCTCCTTCGACCGGCGCCCTAGAGCTCGACGCCCAGGGAAGCTTGATGAAGACGCCATTGCCGACCTTCAAGTAGGCGCCGGGCTGGGGCTCTTCGGAGCCTGACGCTGCAGCAGCGGCGGAGGGATCGGCGGTCCGCATAGCGCCTGACGCTCCTGCGGCCTTGGGGCCGTCAGTGCGATCGTCGGACCCCTCGCCAGCTTCTGCGGCGGCAGCCTTGGCGGCCTCTCCGCCGGCGGGATCATCAGCGCTGGCTTCTTCTTCGGTGACAGCGGCGTCGTCGGTACTGCCGCGTGCGTTCTCCTCACCGGCGACCTCTGTTTCCATCGGCTCCATGGCAGATGGACCTCACGACCGGAAAAGGGAGAAAAGTCAAGCAAATATTCAAAAAAGAAAATCAGACGAAGAAGAACCCAAGGGAAGTATTCAAGCAAGATGATTACTTGTACTAGGATCTACAGTCGTGGTCTCCGCCACCGGGGGGTCGCTGGTGCTGTCCCTTGCCAGAGAACTGTCCCTTGCCGAAGAATTCTCCCTTGCCGGGGAATCCTCCCTTGGCGGTGTAGTCGAAGCAGAGGGCATGTCGGGAGCGGCTTCCGGGCACTCCTGGTGAGACTGCTCTTCTCCTACGCAAACCAATAGTCAGATGTCAGCAAAGAAAGAGCACCCATGCGCGTCTAACAGCAGGAAGTAAACCATATACTTACGCTGGGGGCTGCGCTGGGGGCTCCTTTGGGGAATCGTTGCCAGGTCCGGCAAGGTGGTCTCGGACGCACCCCCTGCTGTCGCGGTGGGTTCGTCCTCGATGACAATCACCAGGACCTTGGCTCTCTTTGCCGCTCTCTGGGCCAGAGTCCTGAAAAGGAGTGGGTTCGGAGTAAAGCAAATCAGATACAAGACAAAACAGCAAGAATTGAAGAACTACAAGTACAGTAAAGAATCTTACTCTTCCTCTTCCTCGTCGGAGCTGAGCGCGGAGAGGTCGAAGTCCGGCCCACCTTCGGCGCGACAAGGCGGAGGAGTAGGTTCCCTTGGCCGCCTGGCGGGAGCAGAAGCGGTGGTCCGGGAGGGCCCCGCTCCAGTTGCCGCAGTGGCATGAGGTGCTCCCGCGGCAACAGTGCTTGCCACGGTGGAGCGCATCACGCGGCGCGGCGGCTGTTGACCGGTCTGCCGCCCCGCTACGTCGACGGCCTTGCAGAGATGCCTTCTTGGTGGAGCTGGGAGCTCCGCTTGCGGCGAGCTGTCTGAAGGTGAGAAAGAGGAGGAGTCGATCTTCAACGAGTCGCTCGCGCCCTTAGCAGGCTCGCTCAACTCAGCTTCAGGCCCGACAAGCTCTCCCTCGCCGGCAAGCTCCTCTCGTTCGGCAAGGCTTGCCGCCTCTGCTGCCTCTGCCTCCTCCACGGTGAATCCAAACTCGCCCGCGGCAGCGGCTGCCGCCGCCTCTTCCAGCCTAGTGGCGATGCGCTCCATCTCCGCATTGGTGGTGTCGCGAGTAAGGCTCTTCTGTTCATCGGGGCGGACCGGCACTTCTACCAAGCCGTCAAAGAACTCCTGCACGACGTCGTCTGCAGGCTCTTGCCAAGTTGGGACAATTCCATGCGAATCGCATAGCGGCATCATTGCACGGATGCGGTCGAGCAAGGAGTTGTTACACAGTGGAACGACGCCCCTCGGCAACATAAACGATTCGGGATGTTGAGGATCACGCTTGAACAGTTCCAGGAGCATCGTGTCCAGTTCCAGGACAGTGAAGTTGAAGTTGAGGCCCGGGCACAGCCTCATGATATCCGCCGCATTCTGGAACTCCCAGGCGGGTCTCCTCCTCTCCTACAGGGGGGCGATGCGACGGCGAAGAAAATCTGCACCAACGGCGCCTACGGTGAGCCCGGCAAGCCTGAGGCGTAGGATCCGGGTGACGGTAATCTTCAGCCTATCGTCTTCCGGGGCCATGTTGCTCCAATCGTTGCCGCGCGCTACTAGGGCTTGGCGCTGGGCGGTAAATGGCTGCGGGTTATCCTCGACAATCCAGCACCAGTCTGCTCTCCATTCGTCCCACTTGCTGCGGAGCTCTCCCTCCAGATAAGCTTCCTTCTTGCCAGTTCTCGAGATCTAGGCGATTCCATCGGATAAAGGCTCCCCTCTCTCAACTCGGGGCATAAAGAAGTGGCGAAAAAGAGCTACATTTGGATAGACTCCGACAAAGTTTTCGCAGAGATGTGCGAAAACTGCCATGGCCAGAACGGCATTGGGGGTGAAGTCAAGGAGGCGGAACCCGTAGGTGTTCATAATGTCACAGAAAAACTCAGAGAAAGGCGGGCAGAGCCCACAGTAGAAGAACAACGCGAAGAAGGGATATCCATTCGGAGCTAGTTCTGAAGCTGCAGCTGAGAGTACCTTCGTGCGCGGATGCGCTCGCGTCTCCGTCGACCAGAAGAGGTAGTAATACTCCCTCAGCTCCTTCGCGGCGAGCTGAGGGGGGAACATTGCCCGCTCCTTTTGCAGCGCCGCGAGCCGCTGCGCCTCGGCCGACTTCACAACCTTCCCGGCTTTCGGAGCCATGGCGGAGGTGGTGAGAGAGATCGACGGCGTTGGTGGTGCCGGTGGCGATGGGGGGCGGAGCGCTGCTCTCTTTCAGCTTTGGGAAGAAGGGGGGAGCGGCGGAGGTTTTTGAGATTGGAATAGCGACCGGTGAGATGGGCGAACTGCCCCTGTTTCCCCTGCTTATAAAGAGGGAGGGGGCAGACGTTCCATCTTTCCGAATAAAGAAACCACCCACGATCTCTCCCACTATGCCGCATTCGACGTGTGCCGTTCGAGGAGGGCGCGGTGGATACAGAGTGAGATACGGCGTAACCCAGGCCGCGCGTGCCCGTGCCCTATTTTGGGCCTGGCCCAACAGCGCTCGGCACCGTGTGTGGCCCAGGCCCGGGGGCTCCTGTCGTTGTACTAGAGTAGGGGTACCCTAGTATCCCGAACTTGTGCACGGGCAGTCGCAGCACCCCGCGGCAAGGCTTGCCGGGTGACTGCCAAGGTCCTCCGTGGTTCCTTTGGAGCCATTCAAGAACAAAGTATTCAAGCCAAGGAGACAAGGCCCCCGCAAGAGGAGCTTGCCGGGAAGGCCAACCAAGGCATCTCAAGGAACTTGCCGCGACGCGCCACGCGTCCCGGCGAGGCCCGGTGAGTGACAAGCTTCCGGACGCGACAAGACAACGACCGCGGCAAGGCGCTTGCCGCGGCAAACTACCACTCTGTACCCGCGCTCCAGCACATCCACCAACGTGTCGCCCTGGGACCTTTCCAGGCACGCGTGGCAAGAGGCTGTGCGGCCAGCAGTGCGCGGTGGCAAGCAACGCTGACAAGATTGCCATCGTGGCGAGCGGTGGTGTCCCTGACGGTCCCTTTTTGCACTATTTGGGCGACGTAGACGGGCATTTAATGCCTTTGTCCCCTGCCGTCAGGGTTAGGTATGATACACTGTACAGGTAGTTGTACCAACCGCATTTCCTTTTTCCATTTTTACCCTTGTCTACGTTGCCACCTGTCGGAGACCCCTTTAGCATATAAAAGGAGGCCCATGCGCAACGTAGAGGGGGGTTCGAAGGCAGAAAAACACTCACGCTCGGTCTCGTTAGCAGCTAGTGTGTACTGTAGCACTCAGCGCTCCCGAGCAAGAACTCAATACACTCAGACATGCAGCAGTAGGAGTGTTATCTCTCCGGAGAGCTCCGAAGCTGGGTAAACTGCTCGTGTGCTTCGCCTCGATCCGCTCTTCGTGCGATCTCCGCCCCCCGCCGAACCGAAAGGGGCTCGGTCCGCCAGTCCCATAGGTGTTCGTGGATCAGTTTCCCCGACAGGGGCCCTATGCCGCCACGACTCGATGTGGTGAACCTGCAACTCCACTCGGATGAGGCTAGCCTGGAGATCCATGATTCAATTCATGCGCCTTTTTCTGCAGTTCACCTGAAATGAAGCAAAGATTGCATCATTCAACTAGCAAGAAGTACTTGCTCTTGTGAGCTGGCAGGTTCTTCTTTAGTAGTTGCACTAAAATTGAGCAACAATTAAGGTTGGTTGTCCTGCTCATGTAAGGTGCAACTATAATTTGCTTATCCTTTTGTGAAGTTCCACTAAAATAAAGTGCCATTGTGGTGACAGTGACGGCTCATCTTGCAAAGGCTAATAAAATGTTGCACAAGATTACCAGCAAAATTTGACGGAGATTTTGGAAACTCCGTTCACCATTTTGTGCGGTTCCACCAAAATTTTGAGATGTTGCCCACATGACATTTTAGTTAAACTGCACAAGACGCTCATTCAAAAAAAGTGTTTTGTGCAGTTCACCAAAAGGTCAAAATAGCAACAAGGTGAAATGGATATCCCTATCTGCACAAAAAGATAGAAAGAAAACAGTTCCTGGTCAACAACAAGATACCAAACATACACGAAATGAAAAGAAGCATCTTGATTATGTTCATGGCAATCACGCAAGGACAGTAGAAATTTTAAAACGTCAGCAATGCTTCATGTTACCGGAAGCATTATGATCAACAATTACATTCATCAAATATAGGATTACTTTAATTGTGGCATTGCTTGTTTACCAGATACAGTAGATCAACAACAGCTAAAGAGTTGGTTTAAGGGCATGGGACCGTGGGGACACTAGGACACTCAGCAACATAAAGAAGAAACTTACTTATCATACTGGGAAAAATAGTAGGAGTACCATTTGTAACACAGTTTAATTGCATCATATCACTGGAGGCATTAGATTAACAATAACACTGGTTAGACATGTCCTTAAGGTAACAGTGTGATCGCTTCATTTTACATGCGCCCTTACATTAACGACAGCAAAAATTTGGTATAAGGACATGCAGCAGTGGACGCATCAGCACAATGTACCTACAAGGATGCATAAAGTGGTGATGCCGAGTTTGTTCATACTCTATGAGGGCAGCAAATCTAATCCTGGAGACCTTTTACTAGGTGAGGGCAGCAAATCTAATCCTGGACATACTCTGTTGACTTGTCCACCAACCGCCACTTTCTATCCTTTTTTCAAGAAAATAATGCATCTGTTACTTATGCAGTTTGTACTGCATTTTCCCTTTATTTCCCTTTTCAACCAAGAGACCGGTTAGATATCCAGTCTTATTTCCCCCTGTTATTTCCTCTCACAAACAAGTCCTATATTTATGCTACGACTTTCCCCCTTTCTTCATTGTTTGAATCAAGTCCTAGATTCGACTGCACGAAGTAGCTCCCGCACTGCCTCACCGCCCTGCCCTCGCCGAAACCACTCCACGCCGCCGGTTCGCCGCCGCCCGGCCATCCCTTTACCCCCCTCCGAACCAAGCTTTTTCTCCGGCGATCTCCACGCCACCGCCCCACCACCAAGCCCCCACCGCCGGCGACCACCGCCTCCAACCTGAATCATGAGATAGATAGTGGGGTACCTCTCCGGCAAGCCCCCCTCCCCACTACGACTGGTTCTTCCTTAACTCCAGCGAGCCCCCCACCCCCTGAAAATTGACTGACCCAAAAGTCGGTTCAGACGACTGAATTGTAGCTAAATCAAAAATATGCACATGCAGACACGTGAGGAGCTATAGCAGTAGAGCAAGGCCGTCAGAGGACCTCCCGAGTTGGCACTGTGAGGAGCTATAGCAGTAGAACTTATACCTGAGGGTCGTCGAGATGTCGGCGGCGGCAGGTCGGATCTGTGCACAATACGGTAGGGAGGAAGAAGGGTCGGAGGACCTCCCGAGTTGGCGCTGTGTCAGAGAGAACGACACTGGCAGAGGATTGCGACACGCCGGCAGTTGTGGGTTTCCTCCCTCGCACCGATGACCGTGTGCACAATGCACTAGTCCTCTACATACACCGGCCAAAGGGACCCGCCGGATCTGTGACGAGCGATATAATATATATATATATATATATATATATATATATATGTATGTATATATATATAGTGGAGTGATTATATTGTTCTCTCCACAACAAGCATTTCAATTTGTGTATGTGGCATTAAAGAAAAGAAAATCTCTATTTAATGTGACTAACTATACGACTCCTACTTACTGGTCCAGTAGTAGTATTGTTTCATTGTGCTCCCCGACTCTCCATTCATTGAACAACCCCACGGGTCAATAAACATAAAATACTAGTATATATATATATATATAGAACGAACCAGCTCAAACTATTTTGGCTTTGAGATATCGATGGTACAGTTTGACCACATTGCATCAATGGACCCTGTACTTTGAAGTAACCTATATGTATATGCACAGTTTACATTCCGAATCGCTAGCTAGAGCTTGAACTGTATTTGTTTACATGTACCACATATTTGTTTTGGTTTTCTCCTCCATGGCGCAATTCATCAATACAAAATTATACTATGAGTAGTTAAAAGTTGAGGGCGAGGCTTTTCCCAGACAGTACGTGCGGCAGTTTTCGCATAGGCGGTTTGACAGAGAGGCGAGGAGGGTGAGGGAGTAGCGGATTCAACTTACTGATGGAAAGGTAGGGCTGTGCGATTTGAAGGCGCATTACTGCTGGAAAGACGGAGTCTTGTGATATGACTACCCACTATAGTCATGAATTACTGGCGCTATGACCAGGGTGATGCCCCCCATCCGTTCCCCACTCTAATCTGGTGCATGACATGTCGACCTGGATGTTGGCTCTCCCACATGTCGGTGAAGTACTTAAGAAGGAGCAAAGAATCATGCGGTATATATAGTGTATATACTAGTACTACTACTCACGTCGGAGGAGTGCGAACACGACAGCCAAGTGAACCAGCAGGCAATAGGCCATAGAAAACAATGTGATGAAATGGCCATAAAAACAATGTGCTACAGTCCAGTCTATAGCATGTACAGTACTACTCCTCTTCCTCCTCGTCTCAGTTCATCGCCATCATACTTTCCCCATTCATGTGCTTTTAGTATCCTGCGAATCAAAGAGGCCCTTAGACTGGTTTAGGTCGGGTCATTTTTTTATAGATGTGTTATATCCAAAATTTAATGAACATGCTCCGATTTCTATGAAAATAATCCAGTTTGCATGTAGTAATTCATTTATTTATTTATTCTTCCGTGGGGGGTTTGCATGTAATTTGTGAGGTCTGAAATGTAAAGTACGCCGGCATGGTTGCATATGCTCCGAGTTGTGCATGCACTACGACCTAGATGCTCTATGTCCCACATGTCGGTGAAAGGGAGCACGTGGAAATAGAGGAATACATATAGGAGGATAAATGCGGGAAAAAAATATGTACTATGAAGTGTAGTTGCGGTTTGAAAAGGTAACCTAAAGTGATGACAGGTATAGGTTGCGTGCACCAAACTAGTGGTACTGGACGTATAACTAATTTTTCCCTCAAAAAATAAAAAAAGAGGTACGAGCACTCAGTACTCCTATTCTATCAACACGGGTCCCATCTGACAACATCGTCCGTGCTACAACTAGCTCTTCTCCCTCGTTTCTCTCTTCTAATTCTAACTCAGCCGACGCGCGGTGGGCAGGGTGGGGATTTGCCGATGGTCGGTTTGCTCAACTGCGGCCCCACCTCACAGTGAAAATGTACGACTGGAGAATGGAGCATACGCTCCGTTGGCAAGGTGCGGGAGTTCGCAGCCAGCCCACCAAGGTTCGAGTCTCTGCTCGAGCGCTTGGTGCTCATAGAGTTTTCTTCTATAAAAAATGCTAATAGGCTAGTCTAGCTCGGGTTGGTCTCATTTTATTTTAAAAAAATGTTACGACTAGAATAAAAGTGATATACACTAATAAAACATTAAGGCCACGAGGCGATACAGTGATGGTTACAGATGCATCCATCGACGATGTCAACCTCCTCGACTCAGGGCGCCGACCCACTGAACGGCAGCTAAGTAGCAACATCTTTCGTGGCTAGGTCAACATGCTTACAAACAATGGCGTCCAAAGATTCCAGCCGTTGGAAGAAGGCCAACGTCTTTCTGTCCTCGCTGGCCTTGTAGTGGCCTATGTAGACGATTTCCTCATACACGTGGATGTGCAGGTTGATGGTTTCTTGCATGGTGACGCGTTGCGCGGCGAGCGCGGCCACGAGGTGCACATTCTTCGTAGCAACCTCCGGCACCTGCAGGGCCACCAAGACTTGAAAGAGTTTGTCACCATAGAGGCCGATGAGGGTGGAATGCAATGATGAGCCTAGCCACAGGGGCTAGAGCAGTACGACAAGGTCGTGCATGCACTTCTTGACGGCAGTGAACTTGCGGATGGAGCGAACCATCATGTCGTCCATGCGAGAGGCGAATCCGGCGTCGGTGAGGGTTACGACGCTGGCGGTCGCCAGCGCCATCTGGAAACGCTGTGCGGTGCGGGGCAGCAGGCCGACGTCTTCGATGATCTGGCACAGCCGACTACCGCTCGCGTCCATCGCCTCCATAGGTGCTTGTGGCTTCTGGTCACTTGGTCTTGGATTGGAGTGAGCAGTGTTGTGTAGATACTAGGAGTAGATGGATTGGAATGGTGGGGCACCTTTGTATGAGAGTCCAAACTATGTTGCATTCACATCATGCTGGCTCTATTCTGCTTCTCAAATTAATTCCCTCTGCATGCTAATTGAGGATGCATCATTGACCGTTCAACGTCTCGGGAACCGCTACCCTCTCCCTCATTGGCATTCAAGCCGTATCATTGTAAATGCGGGTCAACAAGAGCTAGTCATTTACTACATTGTGCACCGCAACCGTGTGGGGGTGCAACGCGAACGACACAGTCATGCTGTACTTGTTCCACTTTCTCGTTTTGAACTCGTGACTTGTAGTAACGCTCAATTTTGAATATATAAGTTTGGTTGTCGCGCCAATATATACATCACTCCCTCCATGTAGGTTGGGTCGCTGAAGTCAAAATTAGACACAAAGCATTATTGTGACGGGCTAGTCTACCTCCGTCCTAGTTTATTGCTCCTTTTCATAATCTGTGCCAAATGTTTGACCATAAATTTGACTGACAAAAGGTTCATGCATGTCACCAGACATATATCATTGAAAACTATGTTCAAATACAAATCAAATGATATAATTTTTGTTGACATGCACTAACATTTTGTCAGTTAAATCTTTGGTCAAAATTTAGCACAAATTACAAAAGGGACTAATAAATCAGGACCTAGGTAGTACACCAGGTCGAAGATAGTGATACCACATATAATTAATGCCAAATAAGAGCAAGGGATCACAAATGTCATTTATGACGGGAATAAAAATGCCATACACTAATAAAAATTAAGGCCACAAGGTGATGTCGTGCTGGTTATAGGAGGCAAGAAGAAAGATGCATCCGTCGACGACGTCCACCTCCTCGACTCAGGGCACTGACCCACCCAACGGCAGCTAAGTAGAAGCGGCTTTTGTGGCCAGGTCGACGTGCATCTGAACAATGGCATCCAGAAATTCCAGCCGCTGGAAAAAGGCTAAAGTATTTCGGTCCTCACTGGCCTTGTAGTGGCCTATGTACACGATTTCCTCATAGACCTGGATGTGCAGGTCAACGGTTTCTTGCATGGCGAGGCGCTGCGGGCGAGCGCGACCTCGAGGTGCACATTCCTCTCATGACCTCCGACACCTGTAGGGCCACCAGTGCTTCAAAGAGTTCGTCACCTTGGAGGCCGATGAGGGTAGCAGGCTACAAGGAGCCTGGGCGCGCGGGCTGCAGTAGTAAGGTAAGTTTGTCCGTGCGCTTCTTGACGGCAGTGACCTTGTGGATGGAGTCGACCATCATCTAGCACATGCGAGAGGCGAAGCTGACGTCGACGAGGGCTATGACATCGGCAGTCGCCAGCACCGTCTGGAAACGCTATGTAGTGTGGGGCCGCAGTGTGGCGTCTTGGACGATCCGACACAGCCGACTGCCGCTCGCATCCATCGACGCCATGGGTGCTTGTGGCTTCTGGTCACTTGGTCTTGGTCTTGGATTGGAGTGGGCAGTGTTGTGGATAGACTAGGAGTAGATGGATTGGAGTGGTGAGGCGCACTTATGAGAGTTCAAACTGCCTTGCATTCACATCGTGCTGGCCCCATTCTGCTTCTCCAATTACTTACTCCTACCCCTGCATGCTAACTCAATGCGGAGGCATCATTGACCGTTCTATGTTTCGGGAACCGCTACCCTCTGCCTCGTTGGCATTCAAGCCGTATCAACATAAATGCGTGTCAAAAAGAGAGTAGTCAGTAGTTTGTTTGTTTTTTGCGATGAACTAGTCAGCAGTAGTATACTCAATATTGTGCACCACGACGAAGGCAGAGAGGAAAACGAGAGAACTACGTATTTACTTATGGTGTAGATCCACTCATTTTGCTCCGTATGTACTCATTTAGGGTGTACTCTTGGTCACTTATTGAAATCTCTAGAAAGGCAAATACTCCCTCCGTTCTTATTTACTCTGCATATTAGAGTTGACTAAAGTCAAATTTTCATAAAGTTTGACCAAGTTTATAAAAAATAATATAAACGTTTATCATAACAAATAGAGCATATGATGTGAAAGTACATTCAATAATAAATCTAATTGTATTGGTTTGTTATTGCTTATGTTAATGTATTTTTTTATAAACTTGGTCAAAGTTTATAAAGCTTGACTTGTACCAAATCTAATACGCGGACTAAATAAAAACGGAGGGAGTAGTCCCTCCTTTCCGGTTTACACGGCTATACTATTATGAGCAAGTACAATAGTGGGCTTATAGCCTACTTACATGTCAATTTTGTCTCATGCAAGAGCCTGGCTATATGCGTTCTCCAGGGCTCCACACCATGCCCCACCCCTACACAAAGACTGCCACGCGAGCGTTCGCAACTGCCACATTCGGGTTGCACTTGGCTCTTCGCCTCTTCAAGAAGAGGAACAATGATGGTACTACTTCTACAGTATCGAATCAACTGCTGCATGTCCGTCCACCACGTGCGGGAGGGATAGCTTGTTGTAGTAAGCAAAAGTCTGTCCTCGTCTGCGAGCCACTACCCGCATGGGCGAGGGAGAGGGCGTGTAGTAGTAAAATCAAGCTTCTCCTCATTGTACGAGTTGCCGCGACACATCATAGCACTGGCCCCACATGCTTGCCTCTAACACCAGCAGTGTACAATATATTTGCTGCAACTCCTAACATTTACCCCACCACAAATTAAAGTATATATTCCTGTCTTGACCAGATGAGCGTGCAAACTACAATCACTAGGATGACAGGTAGGGCCAGAAGATTATTTTAATAAAAATGCCTCGAGACGGCCTCCTAGCATGGAGCTGACTCCAACGATTTTAAGCTTAGAGGCACGGTACACGCTATCCAAGACTATGCCACTATACTACCTCCCCTACACATGAAACTGCCACACGAGCATCTGGGTTGCGCTTGGCTCTTCAACTCTTCGGGAAGTCGAACAATCATGGTACTAATGTAGGGGAGTACTACTAGTATGCTTCTGGCCATCTGACACCGAATCAACTGCTGCATGTCCACCGCGTGCGGGAGGGAGAGCGTGTAGCGAAAGCTTCTCCTATTCCTGCGAGCCACCACGCTCATGGGCGAGGGAGAGGGCATTGTAATCAGACTTCTCCTTTGCACGAGTTCACGCGACACATCAAAGTAATGCACTCGATATATTTCAATAATTTGCGGTTACCAATGCATTAATACAATGCATGCATGCATGCCATGACTTTCCTTTTGATAGTGTACTTGCCTGTGTTGATTTAATGCACCTTGAAGTAGTATGAATATGTGATGTAATGCCACGGCCCTAAAGCGAGAGATGGTTGTGCACGAGGAGCCCGAGATCATGCCGATGAAACAGAAACCAGTGATGGAGCTCTTTATTGTCTCTATGGACCTCACCTTGCTCCACTGCCCCTTGTGCCTCCGCCCCTTGAAGCCTCGAGTGTATGAGGTTTGAATACACCTCTCCATTCGTCTAATCGAGTAAGGTGCAGGTTTCTTGATTGATGTGTTGTTCGATTGATTTGTGCAGTGCAAGGGAGGGCACTTGGCCTGCACGGACTACCGCGGTGAGCGCCCGGAGAACCAACGGTAGTGCCAGAAGTGCGAGCGCGACGGCGACTTTGACGTGTGGAACACGGTGATGGAGGCCGTCCTCTCCTCAGTGAGGGGGGGGTGACCGCACGAAGGCTGTGGGCTCTACGTCACTTACCACAAGTGCACCGATCACTAGAGTGTGTGTCCGCTCAGGCCCTGCAAATGCCCCGTGCTCGTCTGTGGCTACGAAGGCCCGCCGTCGGCGCTCTCCCACCACATCAGCACCGTGCATCCCATGCCCGTGCACAGGATCCAGTATACACGACTCTTGCTGTTCACGGAGGAGGATGGCCGCGCATTTTTCTTGGTCGGCGGCGTGCTCGACATTGGCGCGCCTATCACCGTGTCGGTTGTCTGTATCAAAGCAGGGGCATCCCCACTGCCGCACTACGCGGCCAAGCTATGGGCAAATGACCCGCGGGGGAGCCCAAAGGAAGGACCGACGCCGTCAAGGTGGAAATCAAGGTGACAAGCAGTAAGTATCCCAACGACGTCGATGTCCAGGATCTGACCTTCTTCACAGTTTTGCCCAACCTGCTCGCCCGGGGTTGGGTTGTCAAGGACGGTGTCCCTCCACATTCATATTGACAAGCTCACCTCCTAAATGATTCTACAGTGCCTTCTGCTTATCTTAGTAATATGCTAATATAGGGGTTAGCTCGGTCTACTTTAGCTTAAGAGAAGGTGGGTTTTGGTGGCGACGCAGCAATTACTTCGACATCAGATCAACAGTTAAAGTAATTTCCAACAATCAAACGGATATTTTGTGTCTATTGGATATAAAGATCCTTTGGGTAAGAAGTATAAGCAGCTTAGATGCTTGTTTTTTTGGAAGTGTTGCATCCTTGTGCGAGTTGACGCCACACATCAAAGTAGTACTACTACTAGTAGTACTCACCCGACTGCGCACTAGGCAGACGAAGCTTCATGTCGTGTTGGTGCCGTGCACGGCACGCACATTAACCAAAACCTCGCACCTCCAGCTCAGCCTCCGCGTTTTAAACTTCTCAATCTCAAGGCCAAGTAGCAACGGGAACCTATAATAGAGACAATCAGATGGTTGAGAACACTACAATTCGTAGCGACAGATGCGTGTGTGAGAGAGGACGAGTGCATGCGTGCACCTCTTCTCTTCATGTATAACGTACTAAACTCAAAGTACAAGTGTATGTGGGTGGCATCGACCTAAGGAGCTAGAGATGGTGCGTGCGAGAAGTCCCGAGAGACTAGGTGTGTGCGTGGGAAAGAGGGAGAGAGATGATATGTGTCGATGTAATGCGTGTGAAAAAAGACTTGTCTATAGCTCGCCACGAGGCTATTCCTGTCGAAAGCCCCTATAACCATAGGGTATATATCCGACGGTGCCAGTTATTGCACCTACACAACAGTAGAAAAAGAAGTACCATGGCATATTACAAAACACCTACACCACGGCCGACAATAAGTGCCCGTGTTACGCCATCCGGGAATAGTGCCGCACTTCGAAACTACTGTCAATAAATTTTGAGCTTGCATCTCATCACATTCCAAATTACTACTCATGTTCACACCGATATAGTATTTAATTGCAAACCTGTTCACACCGATCACAACCTAGAACTGTTTCCCACTTAGGAGCGTATTTGTACTCGGTTATAAATATTGTACAATGCCAAGATGACTGCACATTCCTTCCTCAACTCCTCATCCACAAAAGCAAACAAGTCATTCAGCATCGTTCTCTTGCATCTGTCATGACCAGCTTGAGTTGTGGGTCAAGAGATTACCACTAGGGAGAGGTGCGACGCCCGGATAATAAAGCTACAGTGAACCTCTGCTAGTGATGCCACATCACCTCGGTTACTGTTGATAAACTCGCGTCGGTTAGAAACCCAGTTCAAACTTCAAATTTAAAATCAAGGCAAACCTCAAAAGTTTTCAAACTTTAAAACTAAAATGTTCGAGACGTGACAAATAATGCATAGGTAATTATGGTGGAGAAAACATCTTCTTATAAAGTAGTTAAAAGCGCTAAATTAATAAAAACTATAGTAAAACTAATATTTAAATGTCAATTAAATACTAAACAAATATAAACTAATTGTTTAGGCTGCCAAAACAATTATTGCAGAGTCATAAGTATTAGTACTAATTTAGGGGCTAGATTTATAATTTATAAAACAAAGGTAAAATTAAAAAGAAAAGAAATTGAAAAAAAAGAAAAGGAAAACGAGCAAACTAAAAAAAGGAAAACAGGACCCCCCCTGCTGGGCCAAGTGGCCCAGCTGGCCTCAGCCGCCCGAGCGGGCCGGCCCACCCCGCTGCCTTAACCCCTGCTTCCCCTGAAACCCTAGCGCCCCACTCCCCCACTTTCCCCCTCACGTCGCCACACCGTCTCCCCCCTCCCGGTCCAATCTGGATCAAGGAGAAACCCCCCACTCCCCTCGCTCCTCGCACCACCCTCTGCCCGAACTGGTTCGGGCACGGCGCCACAACCCCCGTCGCTAGCGCTCACCGTCACCACCTCCGACGCCATTGGACCCCGCCGTTGCCAGAGCTCCCTCGTCGGCCTGCCTCCGCCACCTCGCCGGACTGCTTCCTCTCCGGCGTCGTCGTCCCCAAACCCCTCCAGGACCCCCGTTGCCCCGTTCCCTACTAATCGTGGTGAGGCCCCTGGCCTCCTCTTCTCTTCCCCGCATCACGCTGGTCATCATCGCCGCGAACACCGCGCACCTCCGCACCATGCTTACCCCGCCGCGGCCCTCTGGTGCCTTGCACCCGCCGTTGCCAGCCTGCACCCGCGGACCCTGCCCCACCTCTGCTGACCTCTGCCGCTCGCGCCCATCGCGGCAAGCGTGCCGCACGAACCCATGCTCCTCCCCGGTGACCACCTCCGCCTGCGACGGCCACAACACCCGATGCCCCAGCTTCGTCGCCGAACCATCGCGCCCGCCCGCGCGCCACTGGCCGCACCGGCGCAACCCCTCGCCTCCGCCCGCCGTGGCCCCGGCTAGCCGCGCCTGCTTGCCCTGCCATCGGTGCCCCGGCGGCCTCGTCCCTCCCTGCCGGCGAGTGCTCGCTCGGGTGTGCCCGCACCAGCTAGCGACCAAATCCGCCAAGGCGCCTAGGGCCAATGACATGTGGGGCCCAGCCCCAGAACGTTTTTTTATAAAAAAGGAATAAAAATGATAATAAGTAATTAAAATTATTAATTAATCAATTAGTTAATTAAGTAAATTAACTTAAATAATTAGGTTTAATTAAACTAACTAAAATATATTACCCTAATAACCTAGTTAGCCTAATTTAACTAGTTAGTTAATGTAACAGCCAATGACAGGGGGCCCCACTCCCTGTTGACCAGTCAAATGTTGACTGGTCAACTAGGACCCCCTGGCCCACCTGTCAGCCTCTGGTACACTTCAATGTACGCAGAGCTGGGTGCACCTAGCATTTAGCTATTTAATTTCGAATTAATAACGATTCCAGAATATTACTAAAACTTGGAAAATCATAATAAATAAATCGTAGCTCGGATGAAAAAACTTTGTACATGAAAGTTGCTCAGAACGACGAGACGAATCCTAATACACAGCCCGTTCGTCAGCCACACGTCCCTAGCATAGCGAACCTGTAACTTTTCACCTCCAGCTCATCTATCCGAAAACGCGAAACACCGGGGATACTTTCCCGGATGTATCCCCCTTTCGCCGGTATCACCTACTACTGCGTTAGGGCACACCTCGCACCGCTCATTGTCATGTCTTGCATCGTCCTGCTTATGTTTGCAATGTATTTATTGTTTCTTCCCCCTCTTCTCTCCGGTAGACTACGAGACCGACGCCGCTGCTACCCAATACGACTATGGAGTTGACGACCCCTCCTTCTTGCCAGAGCAACCAGGCAAGCCCCCTTGATCACCAGATATCGCCTATTCTTCCCTATACTGCTTGCATTAGAGTAGTGTAGCCTGTTACTGTTTCGGTTAATCCTATTCTGTTGCATAGTTTGTCATTGTTGCTACAGTTGTTGATACCTTACCTGCAATCTTAAATGCTTAGTATAGGATGCTATTTTATCATCACTGGCCCTACATTCTTGTCAGTCTGCCTTGCTATACTATCGGGTCGTGATCACTCGGGAGGTGATCACGGGTATATATACTATACATACATACATACTATACAGATGGTGACTATAGTCGGGTCAACTCATTGAGTACCCGCAAGTGATTTTGATGTGGGGCCTGGAAGTACAGGTGGCTCCATCCCGGTAGAGGTGGGCCTGGGTTCCCGATGGCCCCGACTGTTACTTTGTAGCGGAGCGACATGGCAGGTTGATACCACCTAGGCGAGAGGTGGGCCTAGCCCTGGTCGGTGTATGCGGTTACTTCATAATAACACGCTTAACGAGATCTTGGTATTTGATCTGAGTCTGGCCACTGGCCTATACACACTAACCAACTTCGCAGGAACAGTTATGGGCACTCGACGTCGTGGTACCAGCCGAAGCCTTCTTGACGTCTGCGACTGAGCGGCGAGTGCTGGGTTGGACCGTGTAACACAACTTCCTTTGTAATGGAGGTTGCTAGGTCTGCTCACTGGCCGCGTACGGAACGTGTAGGTGTGCAACGGGCGATGGGCCCAGACCCCTGCGTGCATTGGATTTAGACCGGTGTGCTGACCTCTCTATTGTGCCTAGGTAGGGCGGCGACGTGTTGATCTTCCGAGGCCGGGCATGACCCAGGAAAGTGTGTCCGGCCAAAGGGGATCGAGCGTGTTGGGTTATGTGGTGCACCCCTGCAGGGAAGTTTATCTATTCGAATAGCCGTGTCCCTCGGTAAAAGGATGACCCGGAGTTGTACCTTGACCTTATGACAACTAGAACCGGATACTTAGTAAAACACACCCAGACAAGTTCCACAGACAACCTGGTGCTCGCTTTTCCACAGGGCGACGAGGGGAGGATTGCCGGGTAGGATTATGCTATGCGATGCTACTTGGAGGACTTCAATTTACTCTCTTCTACATGCTGCAAGACGGAGGCTGCCAGAAGCGTAGTCTTTGATAGGACTAGCTATCCCCCTCTTATTCTAGCATTCTGCAGTTCAGTCCACCGATATTGCCTCTTTACACATATACCCATGCATATGTAGTGTAGTTCCTTGCTTGCGAGTACTTTGGATGAGTACTCACGGTTGCTTTGCTCCCTCTTTTCCCCCTTCTTTTCTTTTCTTCTCATATGCCGCAACCAGTCTTTGGAGCCCAGGATCCAGATGCCACCGTCAACGATGACTCCGACTACACTGGAGTTGCCTACTACTACGTGCAGGCCACTGATGACGACCAGGAGTAGTTAGGAGGATCCCAAGCAGGAGGCTTGCACCTCTTTCGATTTGTATCCTAGTTTGTGCTAGCCATCTTATGACAACCTGTTTAACTTATGTCTATACTCAGATATTGTTGCTTCCGCTGACTCGTTTATGTCGAGCACTTGTATTCGAGCCCTCGAGGCCCCTGGCTTGTAATATGATGCTTGTATGACTTATTTTGCTTCTAGATTTGTGTTGTGATATCTTCTCGTGAGTCCCTGATCTTGATCGTACACGTTTGCATGCATGATTAGTGTACGATTGAATCGGGGGCGTCACAAGTTGGTATCAGAGCCAACTGCCTGTAGGAATCACCCTTCCACACTCCTTGGCCGAAGTCGATTCTAGTCACTACAAAACTTTTACTAACATGGTTGTGAGTCTTACGGGCCCACTTCGCCATTTGGGTGGTATTAGGATCTTTTACTCCTCGACCTTTACTCTAGGGCTCTGAACTCTCTTCTACTCAGGTTAAATGATTTTGCTAACTCTAACTCTAGGTTCTCGTAACTATTTCTCCCGGAGAGCCCTCATTCCGGAAGATCACCTACTTCGTCAGAAGATTCTGAGGATATCCCTCGATATTTTCCCGAGACCCTTGTGCTTATCGCCTTTGCAATTCACTGCCACCGATATATCCCTATGGATATCTGCATGCACTTGTCATTCTCTTGATCACTCCTTGTCGCTCTTGTTGTACAATATGCCTCGAGATATTCTCCATTGTCACGAGAATCCTTTGCAGTTTTATTTCGCATGAAAACCCTTACGGTTTCTTTTCTCACATTTATCGAGGATCCGTTCTTCTCAATTGTTCATGTTTCTCACATAATTCTTCGGAATACTTTCGATATTTCAAAAATCCTCTGCAGCCTGTTACTCTTCAAACTCTTGCCTTCTTGCATTATGGTTAATTCCACATGACTAGTAGTCCTTGTTAACACCCCTTGTCTTAGTCATTTTGAGCCTATTGATTCAATGTGTGTGTACGCACGCAGTCATCAGGTTATCCTTTTCAAAATTATCTTTTCGGCTAAGGCTCATTCCGAACATGAGTTTGTTCTCGGCAATTCAAACCTTTATTGATTGTCCAACTAAGTGTTTTCAACTTATCCATCCTTGATCATAGCATCTGCTTTTGATCCTTCGTTTTGGAAACCATAATTTCTTTCTATTTAAGCATCAGACTAATAAGGTGATTCTTGAATCTGATGCCTCTGCATTCTTTCTTCCTCTGATTGAGTAGCGATACTCACACTAGCTCCGTTGTGGGTCTCCCGATCCATTGATGGATTGTTATCCGACAGTGTCTTTCATATCCAATCACCTTGTGAGTTCTTCCCCTGATACATAGTGCCTTTGGTAAATTGTATCCTCTGCTTGGCCAACCATGCTCTACTTTCGACCTTGTGTATTTACTTTTGAAACTTGTGGTATATGTTACTAAGATGCCCGATGGGTTGAACCTATGCCTTCCCCTAATCCGTGAGAACCCAAATTTTTTCACAAGTCATACTCTCCTGGTGTTCTACCAAATAAAATTCCAACACTACAGTTTTATCAAAGCGAGAGGTGAATGAAATGCTATGCATTAAAGAAGTGGGAGTCGACCTTGAACTTTGTGTTCATGCCCATGAAAATGATGTAGACCGTCTCGGAAGCTTCTTGCAAAATGATTATCCAGTTGTATGATTCTTTCGGTATTCTTGAAATTGATTCCTTACAGTTATGGTTCCGACCATGTTGTCCTGATCTGATATATCTGATGGGAATTCATTCCAGTGCCTCGTCTATTTTTGGCAAGGTTGAAGTATCTACTGTCATATGTCAATGACCCAGTTCTACGTCTATCATGTTCTACCTTCGAGTATTACCCCCTGGTATCTCAGAGATGTCTTGCCATTGCACCACATCTTACTAACTTTGTTGAAGTAATGTCTTTACTTGTCGTAATCACTCTACCGGTTCTGGATTGTTGTCAACCGAGGACACCGACTAGTGAAATTATTCTGCGCTACAAATCAAATACCCCTAATATTTTTACTAGGAAATTATAAACTCAATCTGGTCATTCCTAGACTATCGACTGCATCCTGGTCTTGCTACCTTTGACTGTGCTACCTCGTCCTTCTCCGGTGCACGAATTCTTTAGTGTGTGAGCACGACTTGCGTCGAGCTTTCAACATCATGTTGCTTGTCTTGAAAGGCAACTTTGCTTCCGAGCTTGCATCTTATATATTGATCCTATAACTTGCCACTTCGTCATTCCCTTGCTTGTTGCCGTTGTTGTTTGATTGCATCCTCTTGAAACCTCCCGGCAAATGTGTCGGATCACCTTCAAAACTTTGACTTCTTCTGAGATGCCAACTATGTTCATGATAAGAAATACCCTCCTTGCCCTTGATGATTTTTATTATCATCGACAACACCCTTGACTTCCTTTCATTGCGAACTTGTCCACATTATGAATACAACTTGCTCCCCAGCTAGTGTTGTCTTCTGCCTTGAAGTATTACTGTCTTTTCTGTCAAGAATGTTGTGGGGATTGCTCCACCTCTTAGAAATTCTCGGTATGATGATACTTCTCACCATCACCATTCTTCCTTGGTCCCCGTGTTGTTTTTAACAAAGTTACCAATATGCTAACGATGTTGTTTGAGTTATGTACTTCTATCAACCCTATTGCTTTGAAGTTAATGATCGATAGTTCGTTCTTAGACTGTTGGTTATTGATTCGTCACTCTAATGTTGATCTTGCTGCCTAAGGCCATATTTTGGGCACACCTTTGAACTAATGATTGATGGTGTATGTTTTCCTCAAGCATACAACATTATATCATTTGGATTGACAAGTGTGATCTTCTTGTTCACATTATTGTGGAAATCTATCTGTTTGGAATTCTCGAGGAATTGGCGCTGAGCCCATCAGCCACCTCCTCATACTCTCCTTGGTTTAATGATGAACTATTGTTTCAGGAACCCGCTCCCATAGTTCATTTCCCGAGAATCTCGCAATGTCATTTCATCGATTTGTGTTGCACCTTTTCTTCTCGGACATCCTGAGTCTGAGGTATCATGACACCAATCGGATCTGAATCTCCGTAAGATATGATGGTTGGGACAACTTTCCAGGAGTTATGATGTTGGTCCTTTCATGACCCGGTAATATGATGTCATGCCTAGCACTCCCCTAGCCGGAGGACCTATCATTATAATTTCTTTTGCAAGGATAACCATTCTTCCTGGAGGAAATTGTAAGACTTATTTTATAAGTTGCTCCTGATGGATCATATGTGTATCCAAAGTGTGGCCCTTGATTGGAACACCGTATCATTACTACTCGAAGCATGACTATGATACCCCACTCATCAACAAGAACATTGGAGGCGCGATGCTAAATGTTTCTTGGTCAGTTATCCAAACACCGTTGTATGGGTAACATCTTGATTGATCCTTGCCTCTTATCTGAATGGTTGGGTACTTGCTCTCATACCCTGTATGCCATGTTCTGCTTGTACATGGGAAGGATATACTCCTAATAGTCATGTGTAATCACAACTTTTCTTTCCATTGTTCTGTTTAATCTGAAAATCGTGTTTTCCTTTCCATTCTTTTGTTTAACCTTTCCTGAATCTGACTTAACTAAGCAGAGATAATTCCCTGCTTAGGTAGGCACCTTGTTGTACCACTCTGTCTGTAAGACCCTGTTACTATTGTTGATGACATTCCGGTAACCACCGATGGGTGATAACTTTGCCAATTGGTTCACCTCGTTCAACAAGCAGGAAAATTGCTCTCTTCATTCCCCGTCCTTGGTACCGACATTGTTGCAGGCATAGCTGACAAGCTATTCACTGACATGCCTCCTTGTCGTGTTTGTGCAAGATGTCACCACCCTTCCTACTTTTAACCCACATGGTTGGCCCATAACCCACAAGTCCACTGGATCGAAACCTGACTCTTCTTACAACCCGGATTCTAATGTATCCTTTGCACCTGGCTTCGTTTGTGGTTCATGAGAATGCTATACCATTATTCATCTTGGAATCAAATACCATGTTCTTCTCGTTGTTGAAAACCCCATTACAGCTTCTGTCCAGTCATCGAATGATTGCCTACCCGTTTGAAGCTTCGGTACCATTGTATATTGCACTCAACGAACTCACTGAAATACAACTCGTGGGATACCTGGTGTATTTCCCATTGAGTTCACCGTCAGATGCCCAGCTTTGTGGAGATGCGTTCTTCTCGAGTTTTCCCCCTTGGTCGCGTTCGTAGGACAATGGAGATCCCTAAGAAAGGATGACGACTTGATCATGGTGACTAGAAGCCGAGAAATGAAGACATCAACGAAAGGGATCAACCTCTTCGAAAGGGCAGCCAAGACCGAGAAGACTCGTTAGGTTTTTCACTACCAACACCTTCCCCCATTACTCCACCGCTTAAATCTCGGGACGAGATTTCTTGTAGTGGAGGAGAATTGTGACGCCCAGATAATAAAGCTACAGTGAACCTCTGCTAATGATGCCACATCACCTCGGTTACTATTGATAAACTCGCGTCGGTTAGAAACCCAGTTAATACTTCAAATTTAAAATCAAGGCAAACCTCAAAAGTTTTCAAACTGTAAAACTAAAATGTTCGAGATGTGACAAATAATGCGTAGGTAATTATGGTGGAGAAAACATCTTTTTATAAAGTAGTTAAAAGCGCTAAATTAATAAAAACTGCAGTAAAACTAATATTTAAATGTCTTTTAAATACTAAACAAATATAAACTAATTGTTTAGGGTGCCAAATCAATTATGGCAGAGTCATAAGTATTAGTACTAATTTAGGGGCTAGATTTATAATTTATAAAACAAAGGTAAAAATAAATAGAAAAGAAATTGAAAAAAGAAAAGAAAAGGAAAACGAGCAAACCAAAAAAAGAGGAAAGGAAAACAGGACCCCCCGCTGGGCCAAGTGGCCCAGCTGGCCTCAGCCGCCCGAGCGGGCCAGCCCACCCTGCTGCCTTAACCCCTGCTTCCCCCGAAACCCTAGAGCCCCACTCCCCCACTTTCCCCCTCACGTCGCCACTCCCTCTCCCCCCTCCCGATCCAATCTGGATCGAGGAGAACCCCCCACTCCCCTCGCTCCTCGCACCCCCTCTGCCCGAACTGGTGCATGGACGGTGCCACAACCCCCGTCGCCGGCACTCACCGTCACCGCCTCCGACGCCGTTGGACCCCGCCGTCGCCGGAGCTCCCTCGCCGGCCTGCCTCCAACGCCCGCGGACCCCGCCCTCCACTGCTGATCTCCGCCGCTCGCGCCCGTCGCGGCAAGCGCACCGCACGAACCCGTGGTCCTCCCCGGTGACCACCTCCACCTGCCGCAGCCCGCCGGAGGGCCTCGTCGTGGTCACGGCCACAACGCCCGGTGCCCCAGCTTCGTCGGCGAACCACCGCGCCCGCCTGTGCGCCACTGGCCGCACCGGCACCACCCCTCGCCTCCGCCCGCTGATGTAGGGCTAAACCCTATGTGGACGATCTTTCACGTTTGGAGTGGATCCTATGGGGAATGACGAAGAACACGGGGAAAACGAGATAGAATCACTAAACTGACATAGAATCAATGACACGAGTGCTAGATCACCGAACACAACGAGATACACGAGATCCAAAGTCAACAAAGGTAAGGATACAAAGGAACCATTCTTCTCCGTACGGAGGTCTTGATGATCTTCCCTAGAAAGGGGTCTTGAATCCGCTTGGGGGATCTTCTCCGAAGAGGTCGTGAACTCCGAGGAGAAGTATCCAAGTGGATGAGCAAGGCTCTGACACAAATATGAGCTATAAACAATGCTAACCCTAGAAAGGATGAGGGGACGGTCTATTTATAGTCTAGGTCCTCAAAGGGGGAAGTTGGGGGTGAAACGAGTACATGGGCCTCGGCCCAGAACGCTGCACGCAGGCAGGGCGGTAGTACCGGTCCTATGGGCGGTAGTACCGCTTGAGGTGCTTCAGCGGTAGTACTGCTTGGAGGGGCGGTAGTACCGCTCTGGCGCCGGTCGATTCCTGAAGTTTGTCGGGTTCGGCGGAAGTAGGACGGATGTCGGGCGGTAGTGCCGCTTGGCTCGGCTCAGCGGTAGTACCGCTTGGCTTGAGTGGTAGTACCGCCCACTCTGGACTCTACAGCTCCTCCTCTTGCTCTTGATGTCCATCTTGGGTTCTAGCTTCTTCTAGGTTGGTTCCTTGGTACCTAAGCATGCACAACATTCCGGATTGAGGTAGTAGCCATGTCTCGAGAGGGTCATATGATATTTTACTAAGGAGAGAAGTCACCTTGGTCTCGAGAGCTCGAGCTCGTGCTCTAGTCATGGGTCCTCTTGGTGCTTGGTGAGGCGACGGAAGGTCCATGGGGATGACCGAAGGATGCTCCGCATCATCTCCCCCCCCCTTGTGAAAGATCCAACCTCGGAGATCGATCTTGTAAGCATTGTTGTTGTAGCGTGCTAGCACCTTGAAAGGCCCGTCGCCTCGAGGGAGAAGCTTGGACTTGCGTTCGTTGGGGAAGTGGTCCTTGCGAAGGTGTAGCCACATGAGGTCTCCAATGTTGAATATCATGGGATGCTTGTTGACGTTGAGCTTGGTCGCGAGGTGTTGTACTTGGCGCTCGATGGTGTGCCTTGTATCTTCATGCATCTTCTTGATGTAGCTTGCACGGGCACTTGCGTCGAGGTTGGTGCGCTCTTGTAGAGGAAGAGGTAGAATGTCTAATGGGGACAATGGGTTGAAACCATAGACGACCTCGAAGGGGGACTTGCCGGTCGTCAAATGTCTTGCACGGTTGTAGGCGTACTCGACGATGGGTAGACATGCCTCCCACTCGTTGATGTTCTTCTTGATCAACACGCGAAGTAGAGCGGAGAGTGTACGGTTCGTCACCTCCGTTTGGCCGTCGGTTTGAGGATGGTATGCTGAAGAGAACAATAGCTTGATTCCGAGCTTGGTGCATAGGGTGTTCCAAAAGTAACTCAATAACTTGACGTCGCGGTCGGAGACGATTGTCTTCGGGACTCCATGGAGACGCAAGATTTCCCTACAAAAGAGATTTGCAACGTGTGAAGCATCGTCTATCTTGTTGCAAGGAATTCCATCTTAGAAAATCGGTCCACAATAACAAACATGGAATCCTTGCCATTTTGAGTTCTAGGCAAACCAAGTATAAAATCCATGCTAATGTCTTCCCAAGGTTGATAAGGAATAGGTAGTGGCATGTAAAGACCATGGGATTGAGCTTTAGACTTAGCTTTGCGACATGTAGAGCAACGGTTGGTGAAGCGTGAGACGTCACGGAACATCTTGGGCCAAAAGTAGTTCTTGGAGAGCGTGGCGAATGTCTTGTCGCGTCCAAAGTGTCCCATGAGTCCGCCTCCATGAGCCTCTTGCAAAACTAGCAAACGAAGAGAAGACTCGGGAATGCAAAGTTTTTTAGCTCTCATAAGATAATCATCCTTTATGTAGTATCGTTCCCAAGACGTGTGTATCAAACACTTAGCATAAGGAGTAGCAAAAGAAGGATCATGCTCATACAAATCTTTTATATGCTCAAAACCAACAACATTCAACTCAAGTTGAGTGAAAAGCATGCAAATGCGTGAAAGTGCATACGCAACTACATTTTCCTTACCCTTAATGTGCTTGATCACATAAGGAAAAGATTCAATAAATTCACTCCATTTGGCATGACGCTTGTTCAACTTAGTTTGTCCTTTCAAGTACTTAAGTGTTTCATGATCGGTATGGATGACAAATTCATGAGGTCTAAGGTAATGTTCCCAAACATGTATCACACGTACTAATGCATACAATTCTTTGTCATAGATTGGATAATTGAGTTGAGCACCGCAGCGTTTTTCACTAAAATAAGCAATGGCTCGTTTTTCTTGCATTAAAACTCCGCCAATTCCGGTACCACTTGCATCACAATGAACCTCAAAAGTTTTGTCAAAGTTGGGCAAAGCAAGAATCGGAGCATGAGTAAGCAAAGACTTGAGCTCATCAAAAGCGGTGGATTGCAAAGATCCCCAAACAAAAGGAGCATTCTTCTTACTCAAGCCATGCAAAGGAGCGGCAATTGTGCTAAAGTTTTTCACAAAGCGGCGATAAAATCCTGCAAGACCAATAAAACTACGCACTTGTTGCAAATTGGTGGGTTGGGGCCAAGTTTTAATTGCCTTAATCTTAGTTTCATCAACATGGACACCCTTGGAAGAGACAACAAAACCCAAGAAAACCACTTTGTCAACGCCAAAAGTGCATTTTTTCAAGTTCGCATAAAGGCTTTCCTTGCAGAGGTTTTGCAACACAGATTTAACATGATTAATGTGATCTTTCATGGTTTTGCTAAACACAAGAATATCATCAAAGTAAACCACAACAAAGACTCCAAAAGTACCGGGAGCCTCCGATAAACCCATAGGCATGACTAACCACTCATATAAGACAAATTTTGTTTTGAAAGCAGTTTTCCATTCATCACCTTCTTGTATGCGGATTTGATAATAGCCACTTTTAAAATCAATTTTTGAGAAAAAGTTGGCTCCACTAAGTTCATCAAGCATATCATCTAAGCGAGGAATGGGATGCCTATAGCGAATGGTGATAGCATTTATAGGTCTACAATCGGAACACAAGCGGAAACTTCCATCGGGCTTAGGCACAAGTATAACGGGAATGGCACAAGGGCTTAAGCTTTCACGTACATGACCGTTGTCGATTAGTTGTTGTACTTGCCGTTGAATCTCCTTGGTTTCTTCGGGATTGACACGGTATGGAGCTTTGTTTGGGAGTGGCGCTCTGGGGATGAGGTCGATTCGATGCTCAATGCCTCGTAGAGGAGGTAGACCCGGAGGTAGCTCATCGGGGAAAACATCTTGGAATTCCTGCAAAAGAGATTGAAACACTAAAGGTAGCACGTGAGAGGTGTTAGGTGTTGGCACTCCATCTTTGCACACAAAGACGAAGTGCATTACACTCGATGGGTTCTCACACACTTCTCTTATCTCACTTTTGGTGGCAAATAGGATGAGGTTTTTCTCTAGGCAAAGAGGCGCTCAAGTTTGGCTTGTGGCTCTCACTCACTTTTGGGTGGGTCACTTTCTCACTCTTCTCTCCATGGTGGGTGTCTTGCTTGTCGGCTATCACTTGACTAGGAGACATAGGTCGTAGCACATACTCCTTCCCTTTCATCTTGAAGCTATAGTGATTGGTTCGCCCATTGTGGATGACACCACAGTCGAATTGCCATGGTCGACCAAGAAGGAGGTGGCAAACGGTCATTGGGACCACATCACATTCCAAAGTGTCCTCATATGCACCGATTTTGAAAGAGACTTGGACCGTATGCTCAACTCGTGTAGTGCCGGAGTCACTTAGCCATTGAACCTTGTAGGGGTGCGGGTGCTTCCTCTTAACCAATTGAAGCTTGGAGCATAGTTCTTCACTTGCCAAGTTGTGACAACTACCCCCATCGATGATGACCTTGACGGACCTTCCATTGATGCCGGCTTTTGTGTGGAAGATGTGGCATCGTTGGTCTTCTTCTTGTTGATGTTGAAGAGTCAAGACCTTTGAGACAACGAGAGCGGGGCTCGAATCCTCATCACAAAAGACTTGATCATCTTCATCCTCGTTCACACGCCAGTGCATGGCCACTTTCTCAAGAGCTTCCATATCCTCATCACTCATGGAGTCGTAGGTGCCATCGTCGTTGAGGATCATGGTGCGCTTGTTTGTGCATTCATAGGACTTGTGTCCTCGGCCGCCGCAAGTGAAACACTTGAAGGAGCTTGTCTTGATGGTCTCATCGGTCGGAGTAGATGACGAAGCCCGCGTCTAGAAGTTGCTTGTATTAGGAGAAAGACGACTTGAACTTGACGAAGGTTTCATGTAACTTGACTTGTTGTCATTGCTTGGAGAAGGTTTGGTTGATGTAGATGTTGGATGGGTTGTTGAAGCTTGGTTATTGGAGAAGCCGTAGGTCTTGGATGAGTACTTGGTGTACTTGAAATCATCTTGCACTTGAGGTTCCGCCTTTGTAGCTGGATGCACGAGCTCAATGAGGTTGGAGTAGGGTTGGAAGTCGGCGATCTTCTTGATGGGATGATTGAGTCCATTCAAGAATCGTGCCATTGTTTGCTCATCATCCTCCGTGACATTGGCTCGAATCATAGCAATCTCCATTTCCTTGTAGTATTCTTCAACACTCTTTGTTCCTTGCTTGAGGAGTTGTAGCTTCTTGAAGAGATCGCGGTTGTAGTAGGTTGGCACAAAACGTGCTCGCATGACATCCTTCATTTGAGCCCTTGTGGTTATTGGAGGTTCACCTCTTGCTTGTCGGTGCTCAAGGACTTGGTCCCACCATATGAGCACATAGTCTTGGAACTCAAGTGATGCCATAGCGATCTTCTTCTCTTCCTCATAGTTGTGCAAAAGAAAAAATTTGTCGACCTTCAATGCCCATGAGAGGTATTCTTCCGGATCATTGCTTCCATTGAACTTGGTCATTGTGAACTTGAGCTTGCCATAGCATTGCTCTTCATTGTGTTGTTGGCGATGGTGATGGTGACGCCCTTGACGTGGAGGGTAATCATCCTCATGTTGCTCTTGGCATGGAGGAAGTCCATGGTCAACTTGTTCTTGTTGAGCTTGAAGTTGAGGTAGAGCTTGACGAGCTTGTGGAGGAGCTTGTGGAGCTTGACGTTGCACACACGGTTGGTAGTTCCTCTCTTGGATTTCTTCTCGAAGAGCTTCCTCTTGATTGCGCCGTTCGCGATTGCGGTTGGCGATGGCTCGACTTGATTCTTGAAGGGCACGTTGCGCCTCAAGAGCTTGCGCTTCTCGTTGTTGTTGTTGAAGACGTTGAGTCTCGGCGTCTTGTTCTTCTTGGTGTAGACGCGCTCGTTCTTCTTCTTGGCGCCATATCGTTGTCGTTCTTGAGCTTGAGCAAAAGCCACTTGGTTTGATTGAGGACGAGGGACTTTCTCATTGACTTGCTCTTGTGAATGCTTGTCATGTAGCGGGTTTTGAGATGCATGATGGTCTTGATGCGCGGCTCGTCGAAGAGTGTTTGATGATGGTGTACTTGAGTCGGAGAAGGTGTCGTCGGAGTGTCGACTCGAGCGGCTCCCTCTTGAGGATGAAGAAGTAGAAGGATGCCGGTTCCTCATCAAGGCGCGTATCTCATCCATTCTTGCATCATTCTCTTGCTTGTGAGCGTCGAACTTGTTGTCGAAGTAGTCTCTTGTACGTTGCTCGAAGAGTCGCAACTCGGTGGCGAGGTTGTCGATGCGGTCGCTCATAGCTTGTTGCTCTTGGTGTAACGCCCTTTGAGCACCAAAGAAGTGGCTCTTTGTGACGAATGATGACATGTCGTCGCCGTTCTCGATGATAGGTGGAGTGGTAGAAGAACTTGGCCTATCCATCATACCAAGCAAAATGTAAGTGGTAGAAGGAAAAGAACGTGTACGAAATGTACCTTGACCGATGTTGAAGATGAATCAAGTTCACTCAAATGCGGACAATGAAATAGCACTTTTGGTACCAATTCTTGTCGGTTCTCACACCTACACAAGTAAAAGCTTATGGTGGAGCTTGGTTAGGATGGTGGCACAAATTGATTGCAATCGTTAGTTTGACTCAATAATGTTGAAAAAGATTCGCAAATTCGCAAATGTAACAAGTAGACCAAGCAAGTAGTGGTACACGGAAACACACACACAAATAGATAAGTGGGATTGTGCAAACCAAAAGTGAGCCAAAATGTGGAATCCATGAAAATGCTCTTGTTGCACAATACTAGAGAGACACTAGCACGATTGCACAATAGGCGGATACGGAGCTTGTGCACAACCTACTAGGCAAAAATGCAACAATCTCTATCCCAAGTATGCTATATGTATGGTATTTCGGTGCTATGATCCAAGATGATCGGATATGACAATCTTAATGTTGTATGATGCTATGGTTCTCGCTATAAGCTCTTTGCTTATCTTTTCTCTTTGCTTAAAAGCTTGGGTGGCTCTTTCACTTTTGAGCTCTTTTCTTATGCAAACTTCAGGAACCAAGATAGCAATTGTGTATGCTATGACAACTTTGTGACACACAAGTTGATCTCAAGATATGCACCACTATGGTATGATATGTATGCTATGTTGTATGATCACTAATGTGCACAAGTCGCGTTGCCTGCAATACTCAACGGCTAGTCTCGATGGGTAAGCTACGCAAAATGAGGCAATGTGGGTATCAATACAATTGCAAGGTATGACAAAGATGTCGTCGATGTTACCGTCCTTGGCGATGATGAGTCCTTGGAGAAGATGAGCGGTGGTGATGTTGACGTCGAACCGTACCTATGTAGCCGAAACACAATAGGACACGGGAACCACAACTCAAATTCTCAAAGACCAAAAGCAACAATGGTGGTAGCGGAAAGTGGAGGTGGTATAGCATATGATGTGGTGAAAGTCCTAGGCAAAGATGCCAATGTTCGGAAAACTTGATGGTGTCTAAAGATGTTGTAGCCTGTCTAGGTGGATGGGGGATGTCAATAGCTTCTCAACGAGCTAAAGAACGCGAAAATCGGACTCCGGATGTGGAAGTTATGGTGAAAATGGTGACACTCGGAAAGTTGAAACTGGCCTGGGCGGTAGTACCGCTCGGGAGGGCGGTAGTACCGCTCGTGTCGGGATTTTTCGACTATTTCGGCTGAAACAGGGCCTGGCGGTAGTACCGTTCGCGGGGCGGTAGTACCGCTTGAGGTTCTCAGCGGTAGTACCGCTTGGAAGGCGGTAGTACCGCTCGTGACGGGATTTTCTCGACTGCTTGAATCGTTGCGCGATTTTGGGGCGGAAATGGATGATTTCGGGGTCAAAATTCGATGGATTTTGTGGATGGAAAGAGGTGAAACTTGGGGAGATGCTAGATCGACTCGAAACCAAGCAAATCCACGACTCAAAATCAACAAAACATCATCAAACCCAACAAATCACAAAAAAATTTGGGGCTATTTTTGGTGGGGATTTTCGGATTTAGGACGAAAACAACAAAATCAAGCTAGAAAACACGGGGTAGGGGCTCCAAAAACGTGATCAACGTGGCTCATGATACCAAGAATATGTAGGGCGAAACCCTATGTAGACGATCTTTCACGTTTGGAGTGGATCCTACGGGGAATCACGAAGAACACGGGGAAGCACAAAGGGGAAACACGGGGAAAACGAGAGAGAATCACTAAACCGACATAGAATCAATCACACGAGTGCTAGATCACCGAACACAACGAGATACATGAGATCCAAAGTCAACAAAGGTAAGGATATAAAGGAACCGTTCTTCTCCGTACGGAGGTCTTGATGATCTTCCCTAGAAAGGGGTCTTGAATCCGCTTGGGGGATCTTCTCCGAAGAGGTCGTGAACTCCGAGGAGAAGTATCCAAGTGGATGGGCAAGGCTCTCACACAAATATGAGCTATAACCAATGCTAACCCTAGAAAGGATGAGGGGACGGTCTATTTATAGTCTAGGTCCTTAGAAGGGGAAGTTGGGGCCGAAACGAGTACATGGGCCTCGGCCCGGAACGCTGCACGCAGGCAGGGCGGTAGTACCTGATGCGGAGCATCCCTCGCTCATCCCCATGGACATGCCTACATCTCCCTCAACACCACTTGCACCCATGACAAGAGCCCGAGCTAAGGCTATCGAAGATAAGGTGAACTCGCTCCTCTCCAAACTCCCTCTTTCTACTCACGAGACATGGCTACTACCTCATTCGGAGACTCTGTGTGTAATCAGGTACATGGAGGTCAGCCAAGGGTCTACTACTTGCAAGAGCCAAGACGGCGAGGACCCCAAGCATGTTGAAGAAGAAGAAGAGATGCTGCTGAAGCTACAGGCGTCGGACGTCCGACCAAGCCCGGACATCCGACGACTCCTAGGCCACGGACGACCGACGCCCTCCGGACGTCCAACAGCTGAGCATCCGAACCAAATCTACGAACGACCGAGACCACCGGACGTCCGACCAATGCACGCCCAAACCGAATCTACGGACGACCGACGACTTCCGGACGTCCGGACCGTCACGAAGCTCCGGACGACCGACCCCCTCCGGACGTCCGACGCGCCCACGACAGAGCTGATTCTTCGGACGCCCGAGCCCGACCGGACGTCCGGACCGTCCCGAGCCTCCGGACGTCCGACACCTTCCGGACGTCCGACACCTAAGTGACCGCGCCTGCGGGCTGGAGCCCTTGTACCCCTTCGTTTTGACTTCCATTTGCACTAAGACTATAAATAGGACGCCCCCACCTCCTGGTACGGGTAGCATAGGTTTAGCTCATATTTTGTGTGAGAGCCTTGCTCATCCACTTGGCTACTTCTCCTTGGAGCTCAGGACCTCTTCGGAGAAGATCCCCCAAGCGGATTCAAGACCCCTTTCTAGGGAAGACCCTAAAGACCTCCGTACGGAGAAGAACTGTTACTTTGTATCCTTACCTTGGTTGATTGTGGATATTATGTCACTCTATGTTGTCGGTGATCTAGCACTCGTGTGATTGATTCTATGTCGGTTTAGTGATTCTCCCTCTCGTTTTCCCCGTGTTTCCCCTTTTTGCTTCCGTGTGTTCTTCGTGATCCCCCGTAGGATCCACTCCAAACGTGAAAGATCTTCCATCTAGGGTTCCACCCTACATCAGTACCGGTCCTATGGGCGGTAGTACCGCTTGAGGTGCTTCAGCGGTAGTACCGCTTGGAGGGGCGGTAGTACCGCTCTGGCGCCGGTCGATTCCTGAAGTTTTTTGAGTTCGGCGGAAGTAGGACGGATGTCGGGCGGTAGTGCCGCTTGGCTCGGCTCAGCGGTAGTACCGCTTGGCTTGAGCGATAGTACCGCCCACTCTGGACTCTGCAGCTCCTCCTCTTGCTCTTCATGTCCATCTTGGGCTGTAGCTTCTTCTAGGCTGGTTCCTTGGTACCTAAGCATGCACAACATTCCGGATTGAGGTAGTAGCCATGTCTCGAGAGGGTCATATGATATTTTACTAAGGAGAGAAGTCACCTCGGTCTCGAGAGCTCGAGCTCGTGCTCTAGTCATGGGTGCTCTTGGTGCTTGGTGAGGCGACGGAAGGTCCATGGGGATGACTGAAGGATGCTCCGCATCACCCGCCGTGGCCCCGGCTGGCCGCGCCGGCTTGCCCCGCCGTCGGTGCCCTGGCGGCCTCATCCCGCCCTGCGGGCGAGTGCTCGCTCGGGTGCACCCGCACCCGCTAGCGACCAAACCCGCCAAGGCCCCTGGGGCAAATGACATGTGGGGCCCAGCCCCAGAACGTTTTTTTATAAAAAAGGAATAAAAATGATAATAAGTAATTAAAATTATTAATTAATTAATTAGTTAATTAAGTAAATTAACTTAAATAATTAGGTTTAATTAACCTAATTAAAATATATTACCCTAATAACCTAGTTAGACTAAATTAACTAGTTAGTTAATGTAACAGCCAATGACAGGGGGCCCCACCCCCTGTTGACCAGTCAAACGTTGACTGGTCAACTGGCACCCCTCGCCCACCTGTCAGCCTCTGGTACACTTAAGTGTACGCAGCGCTGGGTGCACCTAGCATTTAGCTATTTAATTTCGAATTAATAATGATTCCAGAATATTACTAAAACTTGGAAAAATCATAATAAATAAACCGTAGCTCGGAAGAAAAAACTTTGTACATGAAAGTTGCTCAAAACGACGAGACGAATCCGAATACACAGCCCGTTCGTCACCCACACATCCCTAGCATAGGGAACCTGTAACTTTTCATCTCCAGCTCATTTGTCCGAAAACGCGAAACACAGGGGATACTTTCCCGGATGTTTCCCCCTTTCGCCGCTATCACCTACTACTGCGTTAGGGCACACCTAGCACCGCTCATTGTCATGTCTTTCATCGTCGTGCTTATGTTTGCAATGTATTTATTGTTTCTTCCCCCTCTTCTCTTCGGTAGACTACGAGACCGACACCACTGCTACCCAGTACGACTACGAAGTTGACGACCCCTCCTTCTTGCCAGAGCAACCAGCCAAGCCCCCCCCCCCCTTGATCACCAGATATGGCCTATTCTTCCCTGTACTGCTTGCATTAGAGTAGTGTAGCCTGTTACTATTTTGGTTAATCCTATTCTGTTGCATAGCCTGTCATTGTTGCTACAGTTGTTGATACCTTACCCGCAATCCTAAATGCTTAGTATAGGATGCTAGTTTATCATCAGTGGCCCTACATTCTTGTCAGTCTGCCTTGCTTTACTATCGGGCTGTGATCACTCGGGAGGTGATCACGGGTATATACTATACATACATACATACTATATAGATGGTGACTAAAGTCGGATTGACTCGTTGAGTACCCGCAAGTGATTTCGATGTGGGGGCTGGAAGGACAGGTGGCTCCATCCCGGTAGAGGTGGGCCTGGGTTCCCGACGGCCCTCGGCTATTACTTTGTAGTGGAGCGACAGGGCAGGTTGAGACCACCTAGGCGAGAGGTGGACCTGGCCCTGGTCGGCGTCCGCGGTTACTTCATAATAATACACTTAACAAGATCTTAGTATTTGATCTGAGTCTGGCCACTGGCCTATACGCACTAACCAACTACGCGGGAATAGTTATGGGCACTCGACGTCGTGGTATCAGCCGAAGCCTTCTTGACGTCAGCGACTAAGCGGCGCGCGCCGGTTTGGACCGCGTAACGCAACTTCCTTTGTAATGGAGGTTGCTAGGTTTTCTCACTGGCCGCGTACGCAACATGCAGGTGTGCAATGGGCGATGGGCCCACAGACCCCTGCGCGCATAGGATTTAGAATGGCGTGTTGATCTCTCTGTTGTGCCTAGGTAGGGCGGCGACGTGTTGATCTTCCGAGGCCGGGCATGACCCAAGAAAGTGTGTCCGCCCAAAGGGGATCGAGCGTGTTGGGTTATGTGGCGCACCCCCACAGGGAAGTTTATCTATTCGAATAGCCATGTCCCCCGGTGAAGGACGACCCGGAGTTGTACCTTGACCTTATGACAACTAGAACCGGATACTTAATAAAACACACCCAGACAAGTTCCACAGACAACCGGGTGATCGCTTTTCCACAGGGCGATGAGGGGAGGATCGTCGGGTAGGATTATGCTATGCGATGCTACTTGGAGGACTTCAATCTACTCTCTTCTACATGCTGCAAGAAGGAGGCTGCCAGAAGCGTAGTCTTTGATAGGACTAGCTATCCCCCTCTTATTCTGGCATTCTGCTGTTCAGTCCACCGATATTTCCTCTTTACAAATATACTCATGCATATGTAGTGTAGTTCCTTGCTTGCGAGTACTTTGGATGAGTACTCACAGTTGCTTTGCTCCCTCTTTTCTCCCTTCTTTTCTTTTCTTCTCGGATGCCGCAACCAGACGTTGGAGCCCAGGATCCAGACGCCACCATCGACGACGACTCCTACTACACTGGAGGTGCCTACTACTACGTGTAGGCCGTTGATGACGACCAGGAGTAGTTAGGAGGATCCCAGGTAGGAGGCACGCGCCTCTTTCGATATGTATCCCAGTTTGTGCTACCCATCTTATGGCAACTTGTTTAACTTATGTCTGTACTCAGGTATTGTTGCTTCCGCTGACTCGTTTATGTCGAGCACTTGTATTCGAGCCCTTGAGGCCCCTAGCTTGTAATATGATGCTTGTATGACTTATTTTGCTTTTAGAGTTATGTTGTGATATCTTCCCGTGAGTCCCTGATCGTGATCGTACACGTTTGCATGCACGATTAGTGTACGATTGAATCGGGGGCATCACAAGAGGCGAGCATGGAAGCGGAAGCACGAGAGATGTCCCGCCTATTGGCGAACGTGGTGCTTTCAAAAATTAACTACGATCACGGAAGATCTATCTAGGAGACTCATAGCAACGAGAGGGGAGAGTGTGTCCACGTACCCTCGTAGACAGAAAGCGTAAGCGTTTAGTAACTCAGTTGATGTAGTCGAACGTCTTCTTGATCCAACCAATCCAAGTACCGAATGTACGACACCTCCCCGTTCAGCACACGTTCAGCTCGATGACGTCCATCGTGCTCTTGATCCAGTTGAGGACGAGGGTGAGTTCCATCAGCACAACGCGTGGCAACGGTGATGATGATGTTACCGGCGCAGGGCTTCGCCTAAGCACTACGGCGATATGATCGAGGTGTGTAACTGTGGAGGGGGGCACCGCACACGGCTAGGGCAAAACCTGGTGTGTTCTAGGGTGCCCCTGCCCCCGTATATAAAGTAGGGAGGAGGAGGAGGAGGCCGGCCCTGGAGGCTGCGCCAAGAGTATGGAGTCCTACTAGGACTTCCAAGTCCTAGTAGGAATCCTTTTCCTTTTCGGAGTAAGGGAGAAGGAAATAGGGAAAGAGAGAGGGAGTAGGAAAGAGCAAGGGGGGCGCCGCCCCTTCCCCTAGTCCAATTCGGACCCATGGGGGGCACCTCCCCTTCGACTACCTCCTCCTTTCCCATATGGCCCAATAAGGCCCATTAATTCTCCCGGGGGGTTCCGGTAACCTCCTTGTACTCCAGAAAATACCCGAAACACTCCGGAACCATTTCGGTGTATGAATATAACCTTCCAATATATCAATCTTTATGTCTCGACCATTTCGAGACTCCTCATCATGTCCGTGATCTCATCTGGGACTCTGAACAAACTTCGGTCATCAAAACACATAACTCATAATACAAATCGTCATCGAACGTTAAGCATCCGGACCCTACGGGTTTGAGAACTATGTAGGCATGACCGAGACACAACTCTGGTCAATAACCAATAGCGGCACCTAGATGCACATATTGGCTCCTACATATTCTACGAAGATCTTTATCGGTCAAACCGCATAACAACATACGTTGTTCCCTTTGTCATCGGTATGTTACTTGCCCGAGATTTGATCGTCGGTATCATCATACCTAGTTCAATCTCGTTACTGGAAAGTCTCTTTACTCGTTCCGCAATGCTTCATCCCATAACTAACTCATTAGTCACATTGCTTGCAAGGCTTATAGTGAGCATTACAGAGAGGGCCCAGAGATACCTCTCCGAAACACGGAGTGACAAATCCTAATCTCGATCTATGCCAACCCAACAAGCACCTTCATAGACTCATGTAGAGCATCTTTATAATCACCCATTTACGTTGTGACGTTTCATAGCACACAAGGTGTTCCTCCGGTATTCGGGAGTTGCATAATCTCATAGTCTGAGGAACATGTATAAGTCATGAAGAAAGCAGTAGCAATAAAACTGTAACGATCATAATGCTAAGCTAACGAATGGGTCTTGTCCATCACATCATTCTCCTAATGATGTGATCCTGTTCATCAAATGACAACACATGTCTATGGTTAGGAAACATAACCATCTTTTATTAACGAGCTAGTCAAGTAGAGGCATACTAGGGACACTATGTTTTGTCTTTGTATTCACACATGTACTAAGTTTCCGGTTAATACAATTCTAGCATGACTAATAAACATTTATCATGATATAAGGAAATAAATAATAACTTTATTATTTCCTATAGGGCATATTTCCTTCAATATCCCCTTGCACTAGAGTCAATAATCTAGTTCACATCGCCATGTGATTTAACACCAACAGTTCACATATGTATGTGATTAACACCCATAGTTCACATCGCCATGTGACCAACAACCAAAGGGTTCACTAGAGTCAATAATGTAGTTTCCATTGCTATGTGATTAACACCCAAAGAGTACTAAGGTGTGATCATGTTTTGCTCCTGAGAGAAGTTTAGTCATGTATTTTGCAAATATTCTATGTCTACAATGATATGCATGGAGCTACTCTAGCTAATTGCTCCTACTTTCAATATGTATCCAGATTGAAACTTAGAGTCATCTGGATTGGTGTAAAATCTTGCATCGACGTAACTCTTGACGACGAACTCTTTATCACCCCCATTTCCTTCGTTCTCACTAAGGATAATTTTGACCGTTGTCCAGTGATCTACTCCTAGATCACTATTATACCCCTTTGCCAAACTCATGGCAAGGTACACAATAGATCTGGTACACAACATAGCATACTATTATAGAACCTATGACTGAGGCATCGGGAATAACTTTCATTCTCTTTCTATCTTCTGCCGTGGTCGGGCTTTGAGTCTTACTCAACTTTACACCTTGTAATTCAGGCAAGAACTCCTTCTTTGACTGATCCATTTTGAACTCTTTCAAAATCTTGTCAAGGTATGTACTCATTCAAAACTCTTATCAAGCTTCTTGATCTATCTATAGATCTTGATGCCTAATCTATAAGCAGCTTCATCGAGGTCTTTCTTTGAAAATACCCTTTCAAACTCTCCTTTATGATTTCCAGAAAATTCTACATCATTTCCGATCAACAATATGTCATTCACATGTACTTATCAGAAAGGCTGTAGTGCTCCCTCTCACTTTCTTGTAAATACAGGCTTCTCCAAAAGTCTGTATAAAACCATATGCTTTGATCACACTATCAAAGCATTTATTCCAACTCTGAGAGGCTTGCACCAGTCCATAAATGGATCGCTGGAGCTTGCTCACTTTATTAGCACCCTTTGGATCGACAAAACCTTCTAGTTGCATCATATACAACTCTTCTTCCAGAAATCCATTCAGGAATGCAGTTTTGACATCCATCTGCCAAATTTAATAATCATAAAATGTAGCAATTGCTAACATGATTCAGACAGACTTAAGCATTGCTACTGGTGAGAAAGTCTCATCGTAGTGTACAGTAACATTACCGTCAGTGTCAGTCTTCTTCTTGAAGATCCATTTATTTTCTATGGCTTGCCGATCATCGAGCAAATCCACCAAAGTCCACACTTTGTTCTCATACTTGGATCCCATCTCAAATTTCGTGGCCTCAAGCCATTTCATGGAATCTAGGCTCATCATCGCTTCCTCATAGTTTGTAGGTTCACCATGGACTAGTAACATGACTTCCAGAACAGGATTACCATACCACTCTCGTGCGGACCGTACTCTAGAAGACTTATGAGGTTCTGTAGTAACTTGATCTGAAGTTTCATGATCATCATCATTAGCTTCCTCACTAATTGGTGTAGGAATCACTTGAACTGATTTCTGTGATGAATTACTTTCCAATTTGGGAGAAGGTACAATTACCTCATCAAGTTCTACTTTCCTCCCACTCACTTCTTTCGAGAGAAACTCCTTCTCTAGAAAGGATCCATTCTTAGCAACGAATATCTTGCCTTCAAATCTGTGATAGAAGGTGTACCCAATAGTTTCCTTTGGGTATCCTATGAAGACGCACTTCTCCGATTTGGGATCGAGTTTATCAGGTTGAAACTTTTTCACATAAGCATCGCAGCCCCAAACTTTAAGGAACAACAACTTTGGTTTCTTGCCAAACCATAGTTCACAAGGCGTCATTTTAACAAATTTAGATGGTGCCCTATTTAAAGTGAATGCAGCTGTCTCTAATGCATAACCCCAAAACTATAGTGGTAAATCGGTAAGAGACATCATAGATCGCACCATATCTAATAAAGTGCGGTTACGACATTCGGACACACCATTACACTATGGTGTTCCAGGTGGCGTGAGTTGCAAAACTATTTCACATTGTTTCAAATGAAGACCAAACTCGTAACTCAAATATTCACCTCCACATCAGATCGCAGAAACATTATTTTTTTGTTACGATGATTTTCCACTTCACTCTGAAATTCTTTGAACTTTTAAAATGTTTTAGACTTATGTTTCATTAAGTAGATATAACCATATCTGCTCAAATCAAGGTAAGAAAATAACGATATCCACCACGAGCCTCAACACTCATTGGACCGCATACATCAGTATGTATTATTTCCAATAAGTCAGTAGCTCGTTCCATTGTTCCAGAGAATGGACTTTTAGTCATCTTGCCCATAAGGCACGGTTCGCAAGTATAAAATGATTCGTAATCAAGTGATTCCAAAAGTCCATCTTTATGGAGTTTCTTCATGCGCTTTACACCGATATGACCCAAACGGCAGTGCTACAAATAAGTTGCACTACCATTATCAACTTTTCATCTTTTGGCATCAATATTATGAATATGTGTATCATTACGATCGAGATTCAATAAACCATCAGCATTGGGTGTATGACCATAGAAGGTTTTATTCATCTAAACAGAATAACAATTATCCTTTGTCTTAAATGAATAACCATATTGCAATAAACATGATCTAATCATATTCATGCTCAACGCAAACACCAAATAACATTTATTTAGGTTCAACACTAATCCCGAAAGTATAAGGAGTGTGTGATGACAATCATACCAATCTTGGAACCACTTCCAACACACATCGTCACTTCATCCTCAACTAGTCTCTAGTTATTCTGCAACTCCTGTTTCAAGTTACTAATCTTAGCAACCGAACAAGTATCAAATACCCAGGGGCTACTATGAACACTAGTAAGGTACACATCAATAACCTGTATATCAAATATACCTTTGTTCACTTTGCCATCCTTCTTATCCGCCAAATGTTTGGGGCAGTTCCATTTCCAGTGACCATTTCCTTTGCAGTAGAAGCACTCGGTTTCAGGCTTAGGTCTAGCTTTGGGCTTCTTCACGGGAGTGACAAATTGCTTGCCATTCTACTTGAAGTTCACTTTCTTTCCCTTTGCCCCTTTCTTGAAACTAGTGGTCTTGTCAATCATCAACACTTAATGCTCTTTCTTGATTTCTACCTTCATCGGTTTCAGCATCATGAAGAGCTCAGGAATCATTTTCATCATCCCTTGCATACTATAGTTCATCACGAAGTTCCAGTAACTTGGTGATGGTAACTAGAGAACTCTGTCAATCACTATCTTATCTGGAAGATTAACTCCTACTTGATTCTAGGGATTGTAGTACCCAGACATTCTGAGTACATGCTCACTAGCTGGCAATTCTCCTCCATCTTTTAGGCGAAGTACTTGTCGGAGGTCTCATACCTCTCGACACGGGCATGAGTCTGAAATACCGATTTCATCTCTTGGAACATCTCATATGCTCTGTGGCGTTTAAAACGTTTTGAAGTCCTGGTTCTAAGCCGTAAAGCATGGTGCACTAAAGTATCAAGTAGTCATCATATTGAGCTAGCCAAATGTTCATAATGTCTGCGTCTGCTCCTGCAATAGGTCTGTCACCTAGCAGTGCATAAAGGTAATTCTTCTGTCCAGCAATGAGGATAAACCTCAGATCACGGACTCAGTCCGCATCATTACTACTATCATCTTTCAACTTAGTTTTCTCTAGGAACATATAAAAACATAGGGAAGCTACAATGCGAGCTATTGATCTACAACATAATTTGCAAAATACTATCAGGACTAAGTTCATGATAAACTAAAGTTCAAATAATCATATTACTAAAGAACTCCCACTTAGATAGACATCCCTCTAGTCATCTAAATGATCACGTGATCCAAATCAACTAAACCATGTCCGATCATCACGTGAGATGGAGTAGTTTTCAATGGTGAACATCTCTATGTTGATCATATCTACTATATGATTCACACTCGACTTTTTGGGCTCAGTGTTCCGAGGCCATATCTGCATATGCTAGGCTCGTCAAGTTTAACCCGAGTATTCTGCATGTGCAAAACTGGCTTGCACCTATTGTATGTGAATGTAGAGTCTATCACATCCGATCATGACATGGTGTCTCAGCACGAAGAACTGTCACAGCGGTGCATACTCAGGGGGAACACTTATACCTTGAAATTTCGTGAGGGATCATCTTATAATGCTACCGCCATACTAAGAAAAATAAGATGCATAAAAGATAAACATCACATGTAATCAATATATGTGACATGATATGGCCATCATCATCTTGTGCCTTTGATCTCCATCTCCAAAGTACCATCATGATCTCCATCGTCACCGGCATGACACCATGATCTCCATCATCTTGATCTCTATCAATGTGTCGTCACATGGTCGTCTCGCCAACTATTGCTTTTGCAACTATTGCTATCGCATAGCGATAAAATAAAGCAATTATATGGCGCTTGCATCTTATGCAATAAAGAGACAACCATGAGGCTCCTGCCAGTTGCCGATAACTTTAACAAAACATGATCATCTCATACAATAACTTATATCACATCATGTCTTGACCATATCGCATCACAACATGCCCTGCAAAAACAAGTTAGACGTCCTCTACTTTGTTGTTGCAAGTTTTACGTGGCTGCTATGGGCTTCTAGCAACAACCGCTCTTACCTACGCACCAAAACCACAATGATTTTTCGTCAAGTGTGTTGTTTTAACCTTCAACAAGGACCGGCTATAGTCAAACTCGATTCAACTAAAGTTGGAGAAACAAACACCCGCCAGCCACCTGTGTGCAAAAGCACGTTGGTAGAACCAGTCTCATGGACGTGGTCATGTAATGTCGGTCTGGGCCGCTTCATCCAACAATACCACCGAATCAAAGTAAGACATTGGTGGTAAGCAGTATGACTATTATTGCCCACAACTCTTTGTGTTCTACTCGTGCATAAAACATGTACGCATAGACCTAGCTCTTATACCACTGTTGGGGAACATGGTAATTTCAAAATTTTGTACGATCATGCAAGATCTATCTAGGAGATGCATAGCAACGAGAGGGGAGAGTGTGTCCATGTACCCTCATAGACCGAAAGTGGAAGCGTTTAGTAACGCGGTTGATGTAGTCGAACGTCTTTACAATCCAACTGATCCAAGTACCGAACGTACGGCAACTCGGAGTTCAGCACATGTTCAGCTCAATGACGTCCCTTGTGCTCTTGATCCAGTTGAATACGAGGGTGAGTTCCGTCAGCACGACGGCGTGGCGATGGTGATGATGATGTTACCGGAGTAGGGCTTCGCCTAAGCACTACGACAATATGATCGAGGTGTGTAACTGTGGAGGGGATACCACAAACGGCTAAGGCAAAACTTGGTGTGTTCTAGGGTGCCCCCTCCCCCCGTATATAAAGGAGGGAGGAGGAGGAGGCCAGCCCTATGGGGGAAAACCAAGAGTATGGGGTGTAGGAATCCTTTTCCTTTTCGGAGTAAGGGAGAAGGAAAGAGGGAAAGAGAGAGGGAGTAGGAAAGGGCAAGGGGGCGCCGCCCCTTCCCCTAGTCCAATTCGGACCCATGGGGCGGGCGTGTGCCACCTCCCCTTGGCCTGCGTCCTCCTTTCCCATATGGCCCAATAAGGCCCATTACTTCTCCCGGGGGGGTTCGGTAACCTCCCGGTACTCTGTAAAATACCTAAAACACTCCAGAACCATTTCGGTGTCCGAATATAACCTTCCAATATATCAATCTTTATGTCTCTACCATTTCGAGACTCCTCGTCATGTCCGTGATCTCATTCGGGACTCCGAACAAACTTCGGTCATCAAAACACATAACTCATAATACAAATCGTCATCGATCGTTAAGCGTGCAGACCCTATGGGTTTGAGAACTATGTAGACATGATCGAGACACATCTCCGGTCAATAACCAATAGCGGAACCTAGATGCTCATATTTTCTCCTACATATTCTACGAAGAACATTATCGGTCAAACCGCATAACAACATACGTTATTCCCTTTGTCATCGGTATGTTACTTGCCCGATATTCAATCGTCGGTATCATCATACCTTGTTCAATCTTGTTACTGGCAAGTCTCTTTACTCGCTCCGCAATGCTTCATCCCGCAACTAACTCATTAGTCACAATGCCTGCAAGGCTTATAGTGATGAGCATTACCGAGAGGGCCCAGAGATACCTCTCCGAAACACGGAGTGACAAATCCTAATCTCGATCTATGCCAACCCAACAAACACCTTCGGAGACTCCTGTAGAGCATCTTCATAATCACCCATTAACGTTCTGACGGTTGATAGCACACAAGGTGTTCCTCCGGTATTCGGGAGTTGCATAATCTCATAGTCTGAGGAACATGTATAAGTCATGAAGAAAGCAGTAGCAATGAAACTGTAATGATCATAATGCTAAGGTAACGAATGGGTCTTGTCCATCACATCATTCTCCTAATGATGTGATCTCGTTCATCAAATGACAACACATGTCTATGGTTAGGAAACATGACCATCTTTGATTAACGAGCTAGTCAAGTAGAGGCATACTAGGGACACTATGTTTTGTCTATGTATTCACACATGTACTAAGTTCCGGTTAATACACTTCTAGCATGAATAATAAACATTTATCATGATATAAGGAAATAAATAATAACTTTATTATTGCCTCTAGGGCATATTTCCTTCACCACCTAGCCGCGAAAGCAGCCGATATGTCCCACCGCGCGGCAGTAGCAGCACAGAGATCCCGCCACGCCATCGATGCAGAAGACTGGTCTGGCCATGCCACGACAGTAGCAGAGATGTCCTGCCATGCCGTGAATGCAGCAGAGATGTCCTCCAGCACCACGGCGGCCTGGGAAAATGTCTCGCGGGCAAGCGAAGACTTGTACAGGCGCATGCATGCAATCGTCCATAGCCAGATGGATCAGATCTCCGGCTGGATGAAGCTGCAAGACGAGATGAATGCCTCGTTTTAATAGTATACCAGCGTCATCCGGCAAGTAGGGGAGGGCAATGTGAAGCTCGGGGCCGAGCGCGACCTGCGGAGGGCGAAGATCACCAGAAGGGCGAAGCAGGCAGAGGAGACCGCTGCCTTGTTGAAGAGGACGGGCGTTATCATCAAGAAACTTATGGATCATGCTCCACATCGAGCGCGAAAGGCTGGTGGAGGAATCTGTGGTTGCTGCCAAGCAGCGTATTAAGGACATGAAACTGATGAAAGAGATCATCGCCGCTCACCGCGAGAACTAGTCTCTGCAACCTGTAGCGTGTCAAGAAAGTAGAGATCAGCGAGCCAGATCGTTGTATGCGTCTTCCTTCTTCTTTTGCCCTTGTGTATTTTGGGCGTAGCCGCATGTGCCTTTTTAAATTATCTTTCTAGTTATGTAAGAAAATTATTATCCACTGTCATCGCCTTATATTCATCATGCTTGCTATAAGTCGCAATCGATGCTATATACTCCCTCTGTTTCTTTTTAGTCTGCATATAAGAATTGGTCAAAGTCAAACTTTGTAAAGTTTGACTAACTTTATAGAAAAAAATGTCAACATCTACCATACAAAAGTTATACTTTATGAAAATTAATTCCATAATGCATCTAATAACTTTGATTTCATAGTGTGGATGTTGATATCTTTTTCTACAAAGCTAGTCAAAGTTTACAAAGTTTGACTTTGACCAAATCTGATATGCAGACTAAAAAGAAACGGAGTGAGTAGGTTCGTCGGATCTTACATAAAGATCCGTGCAAAACTTTCTTTTGAGATTTTCATTTTTCTCTCTTAAATCTCAGTCCAGTGAGACATAGCCACGCCGTGAAACAGGGGCTTGGGTGCCATTAATGGAGACGTTGGGAGGGAGGTGCGTGGCAGATAGAGGTCAAAGGGCTCTCCTCCCGATGAGCACGCGCAGGGGTCTGATCGCACGCCTCCTGTACTCAAATAGCTACCCGGCACGACACCTCCCAACAAATAAAAAAGGGGACGCGTGGTGGTGGTTTCAATAATACTTGTGTTTCCGACTGTAACATGACATCACTTGTTAAAAAATAACTTTGTTGATTGTTAATGTGTGCGCCTTCGCAAATCGGATTGCAAAATAACCATAGCATGTTGGTGCCATGTCATGACACCAACCCAAGTTACATGATTTTCATGTGTGTTTTGGATTTACAGGAATTAAAAATCAAACTTTCTCAATATTTCCGGACGAGCCATGATGCTCAGATGTTTGAAATTCATTTCCATTTCTTGCATGGGACCTACAAATTTACCCGAGGACACACATGTGATTTTTCAACCAACTTTGGTGCACTAGAGCATTTGCTTGTAGTTTAAATTTGAATTATGGACATTAAATGACCAGAAACTCAATTAATGTATAAAAAAGGCCGAACAAACCCTGAATAATTCCAAAATTTAACACGACGCTCATAAAGTTCTATGTTGCCTCTGTAAAGAAAATCAAGGGGGGTGGGGCAGCGTATATCGTTTCACACACAAAGGTGGCATGTTCCCTCTCAGAACCATGAGCATTCTTGAGAGAAGCTCCGGTTTGCAAGAAGCTTATACCAAAACTTCTTCCAATTCAGCCAAAAAATTTACCACAGCATGATAGTGCCATGACATGACACCATGCCAAGTTTCATGATTTTCGGGCGTGTTTTGGATTCACAAGAATTTTAGAACCAAGTTTCTCAATGTTCTTGACCGAGCTACGACGCCCAGATGCTAAACGTTCTTGGCCGAGCCATGACGCTCAGATGTTTGATTTGCATTCCCATTTTTGCATGGGACCTAGAAATTCACCTGAGGACACACATGTGATTTTTCAACCAACTTTGGTGCACTGGAGCATGTTCTTGTAGTTCAAAATTGAATTGTGCACATTAAATGACTGAAAACTCAATTAATGTATAAACAAGGCCAAACAAACCCGGACTAATCTCAAAATTTAACATGACAGTCATATAGTTCTATGTTGCCTCTATAAGGAAATTGAAGGGGGGCAGTGTATATCGTTTTACACACAAAGGTGACACGTTCCCTCTTAGAACCACGAACCTTTTTGAGAGAAGCTCCGGTTTGCAAGAAGCTTATACCAAAACTTGTTCCAATTCGGCCAAGTTTTTTTCCACAGCATGTTAGTGGCATGTCATGACACCATGCCAAGTTTCATGATTTCTAGGAGAGTTTCGGGTTTGTAGGAATTAAAAAACCAAATTTCTCAATGTTTTCGATCAAGCCATGACGCCCAGATGTTTGAATTTCATTCCCATTTCTTGCATGGTTCCTAGAAATTTACCCGAGGACACACATATGATATTTCAACCAACTTTGGTGCACTGGAGCATGTGCTTGTAGTTCAAATTTGAATTATGAACATTAAATGTCCAGAAACTCAATTAATGTATAAAAAAGGCCAAACGAACCAGAATTATTACAAAGTTTAACACGACATTCATAAAGTTCTATGTTGCCTCTGTAAAGAAAATCAAGGGGGGGCAGCGTATATCATTTCGCACACAAAGGTGGCACGTTCCCTCTCAGAACCAGGAGCCTTCTTGAGAGAAGCTCCGGTTTGCAAGAAGCTTATACCATAACTTGTTCCAGTTCGGCAAAAAAAATTACCACAGCATGATAGTACCATGACATGACACCATGCCAATTTTCATGATTTTCAGGCAAGTTTTGGATTTAGAACAATTTTAAAACCAAGTTTCTCAATGTTCTCGGCCGAGCCACGATGCCCAGATGCTCAACATTCTCAGTCGAGCCACGACGCCCAGATGTTTTATTTTCATTCCCATTTTTGCATGGGACCTAGAAATTCACCCGAGGACACACATGTGATTTTTCAACTAACTTTGGTGCACTGGAGCATGTGCTTGTAGTTCAAATTTCAATTATGCACACTAAATGTCTTAAAACTCAATTAATGTATAAAAAGGTCGAACAAACCCAGAATAATTCCAAAATTTAACACGCCACTCATATAGTTCTATGTTGCCTCTATAAATAAAATCAAGGGGGGGGGGGCAGCGTATATCGTTTCACACATAGAGGTGGCACGTTCCCTCTCAGAACCACGAGCCTTCTTGAGAGAAGCTCCGGTTTGCAAGAAGCTTCTACCAAAAGTTGTCCTATTGTCCTATTCGGCCAAAAAAATTACCACAACATGATAGTACCATGACATGACACCATGCCAAGTTTCATGATTTTCAGGCATGTTTTGGATTTACAAGAATTTTATAACCAAGTTTCTCCATGTTCTCGGCCAAGCCACGACACCCAAATGTTTGATTTTCATTCCCATTTCTTGCATGGGACCTAGAAATTCACCCAAGGACACACATGTTATTTTTAAAACAACTTTGGTGCACTAGCGCATGTGCTTGTAGTTCAAAATTGAATTATGCACATTAAATGACAGAAACTCAATTAATGTATAAACAAGGCCAAATGAACCCGGACTAATCCCAAAATTTAACACGACAGTCATATAGTTCTATGTTGCCTCTGTAAAGCAAATCAAGGGGGGGCAGTATATATTGTTTCGCACACAAAGGTGACATGTTCCCTCTCAGAACCACGAGCCTTCTTGAGAGAAGCTCCGGTTTGCAAGAAGCTTATACCAAAACTTCTTCCAATTCGGCCAAGTTTTTTACCACAACATGTTTGTGCCATGACATGACACCATGCCAAGTTTCATGATTTCCAGGAGAGTTCTGGATTTATAGAAATTTAAAAACCAAATTAGTCATTGTTCTCGGCCAAGTCGCGACGCCTAGATATTTGAATTTCATTCCGATTTCTTGCATGGGACTTAGAAATTCACCCAAGGACACACATGTGATTTTTCAACCAACTTTGGTGCACCGGAGCATGTGCTTGCAGTTCAAATTTGAATTATGCACATTAAATGTCTAGAAACTCAATTAATGTATAAAAAGGCCAAACGAACCCAGAATAATTCCAAAATTTAACAAAATGTAAACTTTGGTTCACCGGAGCATTTGTAATCATATAAATAGGGGATATGACTCTTTCTTATGGTGGGAATTGATTTGGTTTTTGTTGTTGTTGAGGGAAGCGTGAATTGATTTGGTACTGTACAGAGTAATCTTGTTCTCCCAATTTTTTTACATTTTTCTTGTCATTTTTTCAATGGCATTTATAGCAATATAGTAAAAGGGACATGGCTCTCTTGTGTCTTGTATGAATTGTTTTTTTGTACACATTAAGTTTGTTCTGCCGAACATCAGTTCCGTGCCTTGTTATCCCAAAATTATAAGCTCGAGTATCTTTTGTCTCTTCTGTTGTGAAACTCCTGCCTCTTCAACCTGCGCTGCGCCTTGTTATCCCGAAATTTTGATGCGCGCAAAAACTTCCTTCTCATCCAAAATCGGTCCCGTAGCCTAGACACGTGAAATCCCCCTTTTACCCCTGAGTCGTAAATGCCGCCTCGATGTCATGTGGTCAAAACCGGTGGGGGTACGTTCCTAACTTACCCTACATTTCGGACAAGCGCGTCCCTAAGCCATGGCTTCCCATACCTCCCCCTTCGCCCCCATTCGTACATCGAGGCCGCCAAAACAAGCGAAACCCCACGCTCCTCCGTCGGCCTCCCGACCGCCGCCCAGCCGGAGACTCTTTCCAAACAATGTCGTCCACCGTAACAGCTCGTCGTCCGTCATGCACCGCACTAGATGAGGATCTATCATCGATCTCGTCATCCCGCCGGATCAGCCACCCCATCCTCCACCTCCAAGGAGCTACCCTAAAGTTCGCCTCGTCTATCGCGCCACCTCCATCCCCACAGCGCTATCTTGACCTGCCCCACCGGAACCGCAGCACCCTCATCAATTCCTCCGATGAAGCCGAGGCCTACTCGGCGCCACCAAGGAGGTTCTGTACTCACCGTTGCATTTATCTTTTATTCGATCTTGCTTCATCGGTGGCGACTTCCACACCGGCACTAGCTGCTGCTGCTCCGGCTCTCGCTCGCGCTACTGCTGCTGCTGCTACTCTGGCTCTTGCTTGCGCTACTGCTGCTCTAGCTCTCGCTTGCGGTACTACTGCTGCTGCTCTGGCTCTTGCTCGCGATGCGGCTCCGTTCTTGCTGTCGGTCACGCTACTGCATTGCTCTTGCTTTCGTTCGTGATGCTGCTCTGCTTCGCTATTGCTGTCGATCACGATGCTGCTCTACTCTTGCTCTTGTTCGTGCTAGTTCTCTACTCTTGCTCTTGCTCGCGCTGCTGCTACTTTTGCATGACCTCCGGCAGCTACAGGAGCTGCTGCTTTAGCACTCGCTCACGGTGCTGCTGCACGAGTTGCTCTCTACTAGTGCATTCCCTGCTTGAGCGGCTACTGATTTAGATGGCTCCTTCTCTACTACTAGTGCTCGAACGCCCTAAACATCTATTGCAATGCTCTGCTACTAGTTCAATCAGTTTCAACAGTAAAAATCCGGTTTCAACTGTAAATTTTAGTTTCTTCAATTTAGCTCAGAGTGAACACTATTTACAGCATCTGTCGGAGCGGCTGTGGTGCGGGTGATGCATTTTACATCTAACACCTTTTGTTGATGTATTTTAGATCATCTATTGCTGATGATATTAGAGTCCCACTATGTCTTGTCCAGCTTTAGCCTCGTCGTCGTACACCTCACCGAAGCTACTCCAACGACGGAACCATCCATCACAGCAGAGCAGTACCCTCAGCACCATATCCAGTATCCAGAGGCCTCATATCTTCTTCCCCACCTCCGACAGTCACACCAGCATCACCATCCTCCACGTCCAACCCAATGATATTGAGGTCGACAAGGCTATGCCAAAGAGGTTGTACACTCATTGCATCACTTAGTTACTCTTCATTCATGTCGATCCCTCAGGGATCCTTTGGTTCAAAGCAGTTGCAAATCTAGAAATAATTGAATCGTGGTCACAAAGTTAATAGGGAGAAAACTAAATGATCTTTTGAACCACAATTTTAATCGGTTTAGCAAGATAGCCATTATATGATACTAATGTGGATCAAATGTAAGCTCACAAAATATTTAGAGGTCAGGCTTCAGCCTGTTGAAGACTACCTACTAGAATCGCCACCGGTTAAAAGAAAAAAGTGAATGAAAACATAGGAATAGGAATCTTTACTATGGTACTACTATTCGTGCATTTGTTTAGAAGGAATGGAGCAAAGCAAAACTGGAGGGATTTTTTCCTTTCGTGTCTCTTTCAAACAAAAAAATGTAGGAATTTTAATATCCACTTGGACGTCCTTTTCAAATTAATATGCATGGAGAACAAGACTAATTGCATTACTGGCATAATAAGATTCTTATTTTTTCACTTTCACATGGTTTGACTTTAATTTGACCATGTTTCTCCATTCCTGTGTTCTCCAATTCATGTGAACCAAACACCCAGGTTGACATAAATCCTATGTTTGCAAATGCTTAGTTTTGCACATACATTCCTATCCTAATCCTGTGTTTTTCCTATCCCTGCATTTATATAATCCTCCAATTCTAAGTAGCCCTTACAGATTTACTTCATTTTCAGATAGGTGTCAAAGAAAACTCCGTGTGTTATGTCCTATTCCTGTCATGCCGTCATCCACCCCACCTGAGGTGCACCAACGATGGAAGCGTTCACTGCCGCAAAGATTCCCCCTATAGACTTCCTTTCGCCGCCTTAGATCATCTTCCCCATTGTCGGTAGCCATGCCAACTGCATTACCATCATCGACTGAGCAGATGAACCTGAGGACTACACAGTTCCAGAAGAGAGGTTGCACTCTTTCCTATCTACTTACGTTATACATCGGTTATTATTACCTGCTACTTTATTGTCCTATTCACCTCTTAGACTCCGAGTCAGGTCCAAACTAATGTTCAGACTTGAGTTTTAAAATGCCTGTGGGGCACATATCAAGGCAGCAACGAATAGTATTTGTCTACTATCTGGTTCATCTGGGGTCTTCTATGTGGTTCATGTTGGGTGGGCAACAAACAGTAGATGATCCATCATCTATCTTTTTAAATTGAAGCTATAATCTACCTGCTATCATTAGTTTTGGATCTATCCACTCGTCTACTACCATCAATCTTAATTTCTGCATGCAAACTTTAGGCCTTACATGATCCACCTATATTTTTTTATTATGCTTGTCAGTTATTGTACACAATCGTACTGAACATGTAGAGAAAAATAGAAGACTATTGCATGGGAATATAATGTCATGCAAACGCCGCTCCATGGTCGGAGAAGTGCCCCCCTCCCGCCGTTCCAGATTGTATTCCAGAGGAAGATAACTATTCAGAGGGGGATTCAGAGGGAGTTGACCACTCCTATTTACCCCCTAAGGTGTTTGCTCTGACCTGGCATGCTGATGTTGGTCATATCATGCATATGGCGCCTCACATTGCTTACATTATACATCTTATATGTCATCAGCTTAGTTTAGATTTGCTTTGTGTGAATGCCACCTGTTAGGTTTCTATATCATACTCCCACCCTTCCTATATATTTATCTTTTTAGAGATTTCAACAAGTGACTACATACGGAGCAAAATGAGTGAATCTACACTCTAAAATATGTCTATATACATCCGTATGTGGTAGTCCATTTGAAATCTCTAAAAAGACAAATATTTAGGAACAGAGGGAGTATATGGGAATTATGCAATGCCATCTTCTTTAGCCAGGCATCATATACGTGAATCATGCAATGCCATCCTGTTTAGCCAGTCATCATATATGTGAATTTCATTGTGCCCTATTTTTTTCATAATGTATTCCAATTGTCAACAATGTTTATACATTCATCTACTCTTCGTGTGCATCAGCCATTTGAGTCGGTCATGGGAAAATCTAGAGTGAAAACAAGGTCTACTAAGCAGTCAGTGCTACCTGTCGATGCAGATTTCTTGCTGGTTACAGATAGCTCCTCATAGGAGGATTCAGAGACAGATGACCAGTCGTATCCCCCCCCAGGTGCATGCTCTAACTTGGCAGGGTTATATTGCTCATATCATGCATATGGTGTCTTGGATTGCCATGCCATATGCTTAGATTGGACATGCTTTGTGCGAATGCCTCCTATTGGCTTTCTATATCAGATATGTGACTTATGCAATGCCATGTTTTTCAGCCAGTTATCATATATGTGAATTATGCACCGCCATGTAGCCATACATCATATATGTGAATTATCTCATCCCGTCCTTTTTTCATTACGTATTCCATTTGTCTACAATCTGTGTATATTGAACTACTCTTCATGTGTATCAGCCATTTGAGCTGGTTATGGACAAATCAGGAGTGAAACAAAAGGTCTTCAGAGCAGGCAATTGTACCTGTTGAAGCATATATCTCGATGGTTACAGGTAGCTCCTCAGAGGAGGATTTAGACACAGATGACCAGTCCTATATCCCGCATGAGGTGTGTGCTCTAATTTGCAATGTTTATATTTTTCATATCATGCATATGGTGTCTTGCATTGCTTAGTTTAGACATCATATGCACAATATTCAATTCATCTGCTTAGTTTAGAGATCATACATGCGAGTGCCAGCTGCTTAGTATATGAATCAAGTATGTCAATTATGTCATGCCATCCTATATACTTAGACAACATGTATGTGAATTATTTCATCCCAAACTATTTTAGAAAGACATCATATAGTTTTGTCATGTCATCATGTTTAGATACTCATCATATGTTGAAATATGCCATTATATCCTATTAAGTTATCCATCATATATCTGAAATTGTGTCATGCTATCCTGTTTAGTTAGCCATCATATATGTGAAATTGTGCCATGCTGTCCTGTTTGGTTAGACAACATACATGTGAATTGCCACATCTATCTATCATACAATGTATGTACGTTCAACTTCTTTTCTTGTTTATCAGCCACTTGAATTTGAGGGGGTGATGGCAGTATCTAAGGGAGCAAAAAAGCCGTTCTTCACAAAAGACGGTGCTACCCGTCGATGCAGATAGAACCATGGTTGTATTGGCCCACGAGCTAGCCCCACCACACATAATCGAGACTCTTCCAGGTTGCACACTTACACCGTTGGACAGAGAACCATCTATAACCCATCTAACACCAACCCCAACGGATAGTAACCCACTTCAAGATGACACAGCACCGTCTCCACCACAGAGTACCACCACACGAGTAGTTTGTAAAGCAACCGCAGTGCCCAAAGCACGAAGACCACCACGGCGAACCCAAACTCCATGTTTAAAGCAGAAGAGCAACTATTCTCAGGTCAGATTCCGTAGATATGGTCCATACTCCTTTGCACTTGCATCACTGTATTTACTGATACCAACTACTTTCCAATTTGAAGGATCCAATTGAAACTCCAATGGCGCAATATGTATGTTTTAAACCTATTTCTTTAACTGATTGTTGTTCTAACTTCTTGCTCTATGTTGATTTCTGTTTTAGCTGTATAAACATTTATGTTCTCATGTGATGCACATTACAAGTGTTGCTAGTGCTGTGTAGTTTCTCACACTTATATTCTGTCTATGCTGCTGTGTCTTAAAAATATATTATTTGAACTGTGACTCTATCTTGATTTGGCAACATAAACTAGAATGATATGGACAACACAATGACCATAGTACATAGATATATGTTTCTTTCATGTTGTTATCCTGTCCACCTTACTACTAAACCTGTTTACCAAAACGAGTTTTGTATACTACATGCTAAACCTGTGATGTGTCTGCTTGTTTCTCTTATAGAATGCGAACAGAATATTGGAGAAGAGCACCCCACTATACACTTGTAGAGAAAGTAATGGAGATAAGGTTCCATATAGTGAGAGAACCCTGTTGGTCTCCAAGAAAAATGATAAAAATGATCTTATAGACAGTGAGACAACCCCACAGTCCCGCGTTGATGTAGTGTTCGAGTTACTGGCCAGTACTGCTAGCCCAAGCTCTTCGAACTCGCTGCCTGAATCACTTTGGCTTCTTCAGTCTCAGCTACAAGCTGGAAGGCATTAGTCAGCTGTGCTGCGGCGACAAGCCGAAGGACTGAGGAAGTCCCTGCAGAATTCAGATGCGTACTTTCTGGTGCAGCAAGCGCTGGAGGATTTAAGCGCCAAACAAGAGAAAGTTAATAAGCTTGCTAAGCATCTTGCCAGCATTATGGGTACCCAGGATATTTTTTCTTGAGCTCTTTTGAAGTGGTTTCAGTTTTGGACTTGTTTTCCTGCGGAGTGTATTTGAACTGGTCGCCAACTTTGACAACCAGTATATGTGATATGCTGCTTTGTTCCCTATTTTTGCACTGGTGGCGAACTTTGATGCCCAGTGGATGTAATATGTGTAATAGCCATGATAGCCTAGTGTAAGTTGCTTGCTTATTTATTTCCTTATTGTCTTGTTTATTTGTTTGCTTGTAGTCAGTGCAGTTCTTTTTCTGCGGTTTGCTAGTGGCCGCATTAACCTATTTTTTAAACTAGGCCACAATAACCATTGGCTACATATTTACAGTAGTGACCATGGGCCTCCTACGAGCCGTAGAAACAATGGGCCTTCTACGGGCCATAGAAACAATGGGCCTTATACGAGTTGTAGCATCAATGGACCTTGTACGGGCCGTATGATAGATTGGCCCAACATGGGCCAATAACATACCGCATTATGGGTCAAAAACAAGCTAGAGTTGGAATCGTCCGTTCATGGGCCGACCATAATGGGTCATCATTAATCGGTCGTATTTGATGATGCTATGAAAATGGCCCAACGGACTAACGGGCCACAAATGGGCCGACTGTAACCACGGGCTAAATTTGGACCACAAGTAGAAAAGGCCAGTAACAGGCCATAAGTAATAGAATGCTGGAAATGAGCCCAAGAATAAATGGGCCCTGTGAAGCCAAAAGATAACACGGACTAGAAACAGCCCAAAGGAATAATGGGGCGTTAATTGGTATAAAGCGATACATTGTTCATTACGGGCCAGTTTCACCACGGGCCGTTACTGGCCCAAGAGTTATAAAGGGCCTCATATGGGCCGAAAGACGTCATGGGCCATACATGGGCCGGAAGTTACAATGGGCTGGAATCATATTGGACGGCCCAGATGACGCTACTGGGCCTAATTCGGATAGGCTGTAACGGGCCGTGATTTCGCGGGCTGTAAATGGGCTATATGCGAACAACCCGTTAAGAGGCTTTCCGTGGGCCGGCCCACTACCTTTCGACCAAGTGAAATGGGCCGGCCTTTTCACCGGAATGGGCCTCTGTTGGGCCATGCCACGTGTCGACGTATCATAGGCGCCTACGGTCCAATGAGTGGATACCATCTGTCCCTACGGTGAGCCGACACGTGGTTCCTCTGGCCAATGAGAAATTTACACATGGAAAATCCCCATTGGTCCGGGCTGTTAGCGGGTTATCGGATTGAAAACAGGACCCGATAGCTTAACGGTGACCCGTTACGGTGGATGCCATATGTCGGTCACCCTTGACGAAAGCACTTCCATGACGCGTGATTTATCGTCATGGAACACTTTTTACCCGATAGCACAGGTATGACTATCTTGATTATGTCATAAAATCGTCATGGATGTACATGCATGATAGAACACGTGACCTACTGTGACAAACACGTATCATCACGGAAGTGTATTTTTTTGTAGCACAATGAGTACTAGAGGGGGCCCACCAGGTGGGCACAACCCACCTGGGCGCGCCAGGGAGCCCAGGCGCGCCCCGGTGGGTTGTGCTCACCCAGGACCACCTCGGTGCCCCTCTTCTGGTACATAAATCATTTTGACCTAGAAAAAATAAGGAGAGGACTTTCGGAATGAAGCGCCACTGTCTCGAGGCGAAACCTGGGTAGGAGCACTTTTGCCCTCCGGCGGAGCGATTCCACTAGGGGAACTTCCTCATCATCATCACCAACAACTCTCCCATCTTGGGGAGGACTATCTCCATCAACATCTTCAACATCACCATCTCCTCTCAAACCCTAGTTCATCTCTTGTGTTCAATCTTTGTACCGGAACTATAGATTAGTGCTTGCGGGTGACTAGTAGTGTTGATTACATCTTGTAGTTGATTACTATATGGTTTATTTGGTGGAAGATTATATGTTCAGATCCATTATGCTATTTAATACCCCTCTGATCTTGAGCATGATTATCATTTGTGAGTAGTTACTTTAGTTCTTGAGGTCACGGGAGAAATCATGTTGCAAGTAATCATGTGAACTTGATATGCGTTTGATATCTTGATGATATGTGGTGTCATGTGAACATCGACTACATGACACTTCACCATATTTGGGCCTAAGGGAATGAATTGTGGAGTAGTTATTAGATGATGGGTTGCAAGAGTGATAGAAGCTTAAAACCTAGTTTATGCGCTATTCCGTAAGGGACCGATTGGATCCAAAAGTTTAATGATATGGTTAGAATTTATTCTTAATACTTTTATCATAGTTGTGTATGCTTGCGAGGGGGTTAATCATAAGTAGGAGGTCTGTTCAATTAAGAACAACACCTAAGCACCGGTCCACCCGCATACCAAATTATCAAAGTAGCGAACATGAATCGAACCAACATGATGAAAGTGACTAGATGAAATTCCCGTTTACCCTCAAGAACACCTTGCCTATCATAAGAGACCGTTTTGGCCTGTCATTTGCCTCAAAAGGATTGTGTTACCTTTCTGCACTTTTGTTACTACTACCGTTACTTGCTCGTTACAAATTATCATGATACCAAACTACTTTGTTACTTACAATTTCAACACTTGCAGACATTACCTTGCTGAAAACCACTTGTCATTTCCTCCTGCTCCTCATTGGGTTTGACACTCTTACTTATCGAAAAGGCTACAATTGACCCCATATACTTGTGGGTCATCAAGGCTATTTTCTGGCACCGCTGCCGGTGAGTGAAGCGGTTTTCGTAAGTGGAAACTAGTAAACATTATTACTACATGCTGAAATTTACTGTCACTTGTTACCATGGAAAACAATCCTTTGAGGGGTTTCTTCAGGGTATCTTCACCCTCAACCTACTGCACCTACTAAACATATTGAATATGAAAATCTTCGGGTATGGTAGAACAACTGCTAGCTAATCCTTATGCAGGAGATGGAACCGAACATCCTGATATGCACTTGATATATGTGGATGAAATTTGTGGATTGTTTAAGCTTGCAGGTTTTCCTGGAGATGAAGCTAAGAAGAAGGTTTTCCCTTTATCTTTAAAGGGAAAGACATTTACATGGTATAGGCTATGCAATGATATAGGATCTTGGAACTGGAATCATTTGAAATTGGAATTCAATCAAAATATTTATCCTATGCATCTAGTTCATCGTGATCGGAATTATATATATAATTTTTGGCCTCGTGAAGGAGAAAGTATCGCTCTAGCTTGGAGGAGGCTTAAGTCAATGTTATATTCATGCCCCAATCATGAGTTCTCAAGGGAAATTATTATTCAGAATTTTTATGCTCGGCTTTCTCGTAATGATCAATCCATGCTCGATACTTCTTGTACTGGTTCTTTTATGAAGAAGACTATTGAATCCCGGTGGGATCTTTTATAAAGAATTAAACGCAACTCTGAAGATTGGGAACTCGTTGAAGGTAAAGAGTCAGGTATTGGACCTAAGTTTGATTGTGTTAAATCTTTTATGAATACCGATGCTTTTCAAAAGTTTAGCACTAAATATGGACTTGACTCTGAGATAGTAGCTTCCTTTTGTGAATCTTTTGCTACTCATGTTGATCTCCCTAAGGAGAAGTGGTTCAAATATCACCCACCTATTAAACAAGAAATTAAATAATCGGTAAAGCTAAAGAAGAAACTATCATTTACAATGTTGATCCAGTTGTTCCCACTTCTTATGTTCAAAACCCACCTTTCCCTGTTAGGATGAAGGAACATGCTTAAGTTTCAACTCTGGTCAAAAAAGTTATATTAGAACACCTAAACCAGCTGAACAAATCAAAGTTGAACCTAGTGTTGATATGGTTAAAGATCTCTTGGTCGATAATATTGATGGGCATGTTATTTACTTCTGTGTTGAAGCTGCTAGAATTGCCAAACCCGATGAAAAATATAAACATAGACCAGTTGTTGGATAGCACCATAGGACAGCACCAATAATAAAACATGCAACTCAAACCAATCATAGCAATTCACCAATCACCGATAGGACAACGAAAATCTACTTAGACATCATAGGATGGCAACACATCATTGGATAATAATATGAAGCATAAAGCACCATGTTCAAGTAGAGGGTACAGCGGGTTGCGGGAGAGTGGACTGCTGAATATAGATGGGGGAAGGTGATGGAGATGTTGGTGAAGATGGCGGAGGTGTTGGTGTAGATCGCGGTGATGATGATGGCCCCCGGCGGCGTTCCGGCGCCACCGGAAGCAAGGGGGAGAGAGCACCCCTTCTTCTTCTTCTTCCTTGACCTTCTCCTTAGGTGGGAGAAGGGTTTCCCCTCTGGTCCTTGGCTCCCATGGCATGGGAGGTTCGAGAGCACCTCCGAGATTGGATCTATCTCTCTGTCTCTCTGTTTCTGCGCTCTCAGATTCTGCCCTGGCACCGTTTCTTTTACATCTGGAGATCCGTAACTCCGATTGGATTGAAACCTTTGCCATGATAGTTTTCCAAAAATTAGCTTTCTTGCGGCCAAATAAGTGCAGCAACCTCCTTACGAGGGGCCCACGAGGGTCAGGGGCGCGCCCAGGGTAGGCAGGCGCGCCCCCTGCCTCGTGGCCACCTCGGGCACCGTCTCGTGTTGATTTTACTTCCCAAAAATCATAAATATTCCAAAATAATTGTCCATCCGTTTTCATCTCGTTTGGTCTCTGTTTGATATTGGGTTTCTCCGAAACATAAAACTTGCAACAAACAGGAACTGGCACTGTGCACTGGGTCAATATGTTAGTCCCAAAAATAGTATAAAAAGTTGCCAAAAGTATATGAAAGTTGAATAATATTGGCATGGAACAATCAAAAATTATAGATACGATGAAGATATATCAAGTAGTAGTAGTACTAGGCAATGCATTTGACGGGTGACCTTGGGGAGCGGCGACCGAGGGAATTGAAACGTGCTCGACACGGTAGGTAACATTGTGTAGTTAGTAAAGCATCCCTCCATTGTTCATCGGTAGTCATTATGGACCAGGGACATGAGGGGAATTTCCTAGGGCTGGAATTCTGGCCGCTAGATATTTCGACTCAAAACGCGGAGGCTCGACTCGAAACATGCAAGCCACCAGAAGGACATGAGCCCGATTTTTTTAGGATCAACATGAGCCAAGGTCTGGCTGGTAGGCCGTTGGGTCCTACCATTCGAGAATACGAAAGGAATCTTTTAAATTGCCAAACGAATCTATGTGTATTACAATGCCCGTATTTTCCTTTCAAATAGTAATCTCAATGTGGTAATTGATTTATGACGAGTTCTTGAATTAGAGTGAGTTTGTGATATAGTGATCTCAATGTGGATTTCACATTTCATGGTATTCCTAGTAAGTTTTTCATTGCAAATTCAAATTTAAAAGATGAACAATATGGTGGTGAGAAAACTTTGTATGTATCAAGCATATGACCACACACACCCACGAACACAACAACAATCCAATAAGTATAGTGCATCTATTTTTCCAAACCATGCATGTATGACACGAATTCAAAAATACTCCTTCTGTTCCTCAATATTATTCTTTTAGAGATTTCAACAAGTGACTACATATGGAGAAATGAGTGAATCTACACTCTAAAATATGTCTATATACATCTGTATGTGCCAGTCCATTTGAAATCTCTAAAAAGACTAATATTTAGGAACGAAGGGAGTAAAAGGTAAGACATGCATGGTCCTCAATTCAATATTTAAAATGAACAGGAAACTGAAACATGAATATTAAGTCTAGTACTACTGTACATGCAAATGTTGTGTTTAGGCGGAGCTATGTAGATTGTCGGGGGTTAACCCCTCGACCTTAGATAAAATTGCGAAGCTCTGTTTAGGATTGTTTAGATTATATTTGTCCCCACCCTCCCAAACATAGATTGGTTGTGCACCCCCCTCCTCCCCAGGAGAATATCATGTGCCCCCATACCTTAGATGCTATATGCTGATACGAGTTGCTTGGAGCTTGTAGATCTTAGATATAGCAGCTCACAGGATGTCTTAATATTTTTACAGGAAACCTTAATGAGTTTGAGAATTGCACACAATTTGTACAAAAACTACTCAGATGCCCTTGGATCCCATATCCAATAACCTCAAAGCTCATATCACCGTAGCATCTAAGATTAAGGAGGACATCATATTATCCTGTATGTAAGAATATCGTGTGCTACCACACCTTAGATGCTTTGGTGATACAAGCTCTTCGGAGCCGTTGGATTTGTGACCAAACAACTCCTTGGTGGTTCAAATGTTTTTTTGCAGAAAAGCCCCCCAAGAGATCAGCCACTACTTACAAGCACAAATACTGCTCAGATGCCATTGGATCTCAAATCAAACGACCTCGAAGCTCGTATCACTATAGCATCCAAGTTGCGAGAGCACCTTATGTTTTCTCGCACGGGAGAATATGAGGTGCTCCTGCACCATAGATTCTATGGTGATACGAGTTCACGGAGATCTAACGGCCCACAGTAGGAGGTTTGAATGTTTTTGCAATATACGGCTGAGAGAGTTTTGGAATTGCGTAGAAAGTCCAAGTACTACGCATGTGCCATCTAATCACTGATCATACGACCTAGATGCTCGTATCACCGTAGCAGCTAATTAAGCTACGGGGAGAACCTAATATGAGCTACGGGGAGCTGTTGGATCGAAGATGCAGCGACACACACAAGGCCTGTGTTTTATTTGCAAAAAAAACCTTTGGAGAGTTTGGAAATTGCGCATAATTACAAAGACTACTCCCAAGCCATTGGATCTCACTTCCAACGATGTAAAAACTCGTATCACCATAGCATCTAAGCTGCGGGGTGGATGTGATATCTATGCCGCTGTCATTTTTGTTCGTAAACTTGCAAAATACGTGTAACTCGTGTCATTACTTGTCTAACCGTGCAAAGTGTTTGTTCAAAAAACCATCCTACACTGTAATATCGGAACAACACACGGGGGTCCCACTTGTCATTAATCAAATTTGGACCTAAAACTAACAAATTTGAAAGACGAAATTCAAACTGGCAACCTGGACTACAAAGTGTAAGTCGATAGCCTGAAACAACAACGGTTGTTGGCTTTGTCCCATAACTTGATTTTATACAGTATTACGTTGTGTAGAGTAGAGGGAGTGCCTCGTCAACACGTGCATGACCGTTGACTCACTTACTGGTGGGTCCCAGGTTTGTGATCTCTCTCTCCTCTCCATCGTCTAACCTTTGCACGGGAAGACACGAAGAGCGGCGCTAGCTTGCCATGGTGTTATTATAACTAAAAAAGCTTGGAAAATAGAAGAATCGCCTACAACAAGAGACATTGTGGCTGGTTGAGATGGAGCTAACCACACCTATCCTCCGTGCCATGTTAGCGTGATGAAGTTGTGTGGCTAGTGGGGTGTTTTCGACTGACTAGCTGGGTCCCGAGGTCGAACCATAGGTACTACGTCTAATACAGTATATTTTTACATGCACATTTTTCCTCCGTGCCGAGATGTGGCACACCCTACCACGCGGTTGAAGTGCACGCATATATTCTTCCTTACCGAGATGTGGGACGACCTACCGTGCATTTTCTGGGTCCTCCTCGATCGTAGCGCCGAAGCAAGTAAATGAGTCGTCAAATCACGAAAGACCACCTTTCTTGCCGAGTACATCAATGAAGCACGATGGCTAGCTAGTTGGGCTAGTGCGACCGATTAGCTAGGCCGCCGCCACATTTGTTTTTCACCCCTTTTTTATCTCCTTGCCGGCAGGTAAATTTAAATATCCACCGCGACATTGCTCTAGTGTATGGTTGCGGGAGGATTTTTAATTTTTTGATTGACGGGAGCAGGCGCGGCAGGATTTTTAATTTTTTGATTGACGGGAGCAGGTGCGGCAGCAATTAGTCATGATGACTCTGCTTGTAAAACCCACTGCTCCCTAATGTGAGAAGTCGTCAACTGGTGTTTTCCCATGGTGAAAACCAAAAGATTCCCCACTCCTCGGCTGGCTCCCTCCGCCTTCCCATAGATTGCATTGCCTTTCAGTCGTTTCACCCCCTTTGCTTCCTCTCCCCACTGCTTCTACCCGGTGCCATGGCGGCACAACAGATCATGGAGTCTAAGGTGAGGCGCCTGATACAGGAGCTCCAGGCCAAGGATGCGGAGCTCAGAGCCAAGGACGTGGAGCTCCGTGTGCTCAAGGAGGCGAGGAGTGCCATGCTCCTCCGTTATGTGCGGGAGTTCACGGAGCTTCAAAAGCGGCAGGCGTCCACCACAAAGATGCTCGAGGCATCGGCGGTGTTGCTGCAAAAAGCGGGAGATACGATAGGCCATCAGGGGAGCCGGCTGGAGCGCGAGCGGGCTGATGTGACGAGGTCCAGGATTGCCTCAGCCACATTGTGGACCAAGTTGCCACACACATGTTGCGGCTACGCGTTACCTACCGTCGTGCCAGCGCGACCATGCCGGCCGTCGGGCTAAATCCGTTCAACCACCCCGTCGACTTCAATGAGCTGCGGCTTCTTGACTAGGACTCCTTCAACTATATCTTCGAGGAGCTGAGCCATCTTCACGCGATGGTGGGGGCAGAGCTGGACAAGGAGGGGTTGCGGGCTGCCATCGCCATTGCCGGGGGAATCCTCTCAGGGCTCCATCACCGCAATCCACTCATGCCATTGGACGCCATCTTTGACGAGCTGGCTGCCGTCGACCGGGAGGGGGCTCTGCGGGCGGTTGCACCCTGCATCACCAACGTCATGCGCCTCGAGAAGCAGAGGGACTTTGGTGGTGTTTAGGCGCCCTCTGCATGGGCATGTCCATGTCTCGGTGCAACTTGGCCATTGGATCAAACTCAGACAGTGTAGATCAGTCACTGTGGCACAAAGCGTGTGGGTGTGTTTGGTTGCATTCTCATCTCAATATAGTTGTTCCCTCTTCATGTATTTGTGTTAACCTACTAGTGTGGACTCATGCACGCTTCATGCACTCTACCAAACACCTAAAAGTGGGTCGAGAAGGGAACTTTTGCTCCCACCCGTGCACCCTTCATACGCCCTACCTAACACTGATTCGTGCTTCATATGGTTCATGTTTCATGGAGTACTGTAGCACCATACTCTCCATGTGCTGTAGACCTAGTTCTATTAACGTTGATCTCACCGTTCATTCTTGACCGAACAGTCGAAAAGGCGGTACTATGTTACTACATTACTGTTCATATAGTTGACATGCACACAACATCATTTGTTATCATCATATCTTACTACACAAGCAACAAGATTATGTAGTACTGACGTTTGAACCACTACACATGCCTAGTAGTAGGAGCACTGTGTATGTTCAAGTGGCTGTCGTGTTTCGCACTCCTTCGTCGTAAGAGTGGAAACGCTTACTGTAATCATTTTTTTCTTTAGAAAAACAGTGGACACACTCTACCGTGCGGATCCTCCTCCAGCTATGCACTAAATTACTCACTTTCACCGGCGTGTGGGACAGCCAGCATCGGGGACCACCAGCCATGCACTAAATTACTCTGTAGTAGAGTGACGATAGACTACCCTGACCGAAATGCCGCAGTAATGTCCAATGAGCCGTCAAATCACAAAACCCCCTCCTTTCCAGCAGTAAGTTGGACGGACGAAGCAACCATCATTTCACTCTTCTCTCTCAGCTTCCTCTCTTGAAGAAAACCCCCACTCGCTTCGCTTCTCCCTCATCTCGTTCCTCATTTCACTCTTCTCTCTCAGCTTCCTCTCTCAGCTTCCTCTTTTGGATGGACACTGGAGCACCGGCCGATGTGATGTATATGGCTCAGGCCAAAACCTTCGAGTCTCATGGTACGAAGAAGCGCAAGCACCTCACAGAGACTACCGCAGACAAGCTCAAAGCCATCGCCCTGCCCAAGCCCCCCTCTCCGGGATCCCTCATTAAGCAAGTCCAGGTAATATCTCTTCTTGCCGATCTTTTTCCCGATCTTGATCGTGTTTTTTCATCTAACATGTTGTACTAGTACTAGTAGTACAACTTTCCGGGTGATCTTGCATGTGATTTTTGTGTGCCAAATGACGGTTCTAAATTCCTCTTTCGACCAAACCATGTGAGAGGTTGACACTGATTTCTTATAGATTACTTTCAACTACTCCCTCCGTCCCAAAATTCTTGTCTTAGATTTGTCTAGATACGGATGTATCAAGTCACTAAAATGTGACTTGATACATCTGTATCTAGACAAATCTAAGACAAGAATTTTGGGATGAAGGGAGTACTTTATGAACATCAATGCTACCTTTGAAGAGGGTATATTTTCCTCAGCAACTTGTGTTATGGATATTGCAAGTAACCCCTCTGCTCTCATGCCTTTGAAGACATGTTCTAGTGTCTTTGTTCACTTATTTTTGTGTGTATATGTAGTCATATATGGATTATCATATCAAAAATCATCTTATATTTCTGAACAGAGGTAGTAATAAAATATGGTTTCTGTTTGAATTAGAACTAGGTCCGCGGTGGAGATGAAGTTCTCAAAGTCATGTCGTGTGAACTAGAAGACCTGAGGATGAGTTCTACTGCTAAACTATCCAGTTGCTGTGTCCTTGTCGCCACGTGTCCTGAACTAGAGTTTTCCTGTAGCATTGTTGTCAGGCGTGTTCTCGAGGCTATACTTGACCACAACAATTTCCTGGTTGTGCCTTCGATTACGAAGGGTGTGGTTCTTGTAAAGCTTCCCGACAAATCAGATGCGGTCTATCTTCATCATCATGTTTATGAGTGGAAAGACCACTCTGTTAGGTTCTCCAAGGTTGACAAGATGGTGATGGTGCAGGTAGACTTCTCTCACGAAGTCCATGGCCTAGTCAGTTATGCGGGGTTCACCCTGTAGGTCTGTGATAAGAAATAGTCTCAAGAGTTTAATTAGTGCAACTTTGCTTGTTTGTAGTAAGTGCTATTGTTCAGTACTTGATTTGTGTTTGTGAACCCTGTATTGTTTAGTACTGCCGCTTTTGGTGTGTGGTGAGTCCTGAGAACAATCTATGTTAATGTTTGTCCACTTAATTTAGTCTGTATATTTTGAAGTATCCAGATCATCTTTTTTGTGAGGACGGTTTATCAATTATGGTTACACTCCAATATCTATATGCATTGCAGGGTTATCACACCCACCAGAATTTCCAGTCCCATGGATGTTCGGTCCATACGATTTTTCACGACCTTTGGACTATCCTTCTTTTGGGAGTAGGCGGGGTGTAGGACCTTGAAGTATGTCTAGAGGGGGGTGATTAGACTACTTGGCCAATAAAAACTTAACCTTTTCCCAATTTTAGAGTTTGGCAGATTTTAGCTACTTTAGGACAAGTCAAGCAATCATCACACAATTCAAGCAAGCATGCAAAGAGTATATAGGCAGCGGAAATTAAAGCATGCAACTTGCAAGAAATAAAGGGAAGGGTTTGGAGGATTCAAACGCAATTGCAGACACGGATGTTTTTGGCGTGGTTCCGATAGGTGGTGCTATCGTACATCCACGTTGATGGAGACTTCAACCCACGAAGGGTAATGGCTGCGCGAGTCCACGGAGGGCTCCACCCACGAAGGGTCCACGAAGTAGCAACCTTGTCTATCCCACCATGGCCATCACCCACGAAGGACTTGCCTCACTAGCGGTAGATCTTCACGAAGTAGGCGATCTCCTTGCCCTTACAAACTCCTTGGTTCAACTCCACAATCTTGTCGGAGGCTCCCAAGTGACACCTAGCCAATCTAGGAGACACCACTCTCCAAGAAGTAACAAATGGTGCGTTGATGATGAACTCCTTGCTCTTGTGCTTCAAATGATAGTCTCCCCAACACTCAACTCTCTCTCATAGGTTTTGGATCTGGTGGAAAGAAGATTTGAGTGGAAAGCAACTTGGGGAAGGCTAGAGATCAAGATTCATATGGTAGGAATGGAATATCTTGGTCTCAACACATGAGTAGGTGGTTCTCTCTCAGAAATGGTAAGTTGGAAGTGTAGGTTCGTTCTGATGGCTCTCTCCACGAATGAAGAGGAGGTGGAGGGGTATATATAGCCTCCACACAAAATCTAACCGTTACACACAATTTACCAAACTCGGTGGGACCGAATCGTTAAACTCGGTCGGACCGATTTAGTAAACCTAGTGACCGTTAGTGATTTTCGGTGGGACTGACATGCATCTCGGTGAGACCGATTCGGTTAGGGTTAGGGCATAACGTAATCTCGGTAAGACCGATTACACAAACTCGGTGAGACCGATTTGGTAATAAGCTTTCCAGAGAGTTGGTCAGGTAAACTCGGTGGGACCGATTTGCTCTTTTCGGTGAGACCGAAATGTTACAAAAAGGAAACAGAGAGTTTACATTGCAATCTCGGTGGGACCGATCGCTCACTTCGGTTAGACCGAAACATTACGAAGGGAAACAGAGAGATTACAACCCCATCTCGGTGAGACCGAGATCCCTATCGGTAAGACCGATTTGCTTAGGGTTTGTGGCAGTGGCTATGACTTTTGGAATCGGTGGCGCCGGATAGGAAGAATCGGTGTGACCGATTTTGGCTTTGGGTTTAGGTCATTTGTGGATGTGGGAAAGTAGTTGAGGGTTTTGGAGCATATCACAAAGCACATGAAGCAAGAGGCTCATTAAGCAACACCTCATCCCTCCTTGATAGTATTGGCTTTTCCTATAGACTCAATGTGATCTTGGATCACTAAAATATAAAATGAAGAGTCTTGAGCTTTTGAGCTTGAGCCAATCCTTTGTCCTTAGTATTTTGAGGGATCCACTTTCATCATCCATGCCATGCCATTCATTGAGCTTTCCTGAAATAATAGTCTTGGAATAGCATTAGCTCAATGAGCTATATGTTGTTATGAATTACCAAAACCACCTAGGGATAGTTGCACTTTCAATCTCCCCCTTTTTGGTAATTGATGACAACATATAGATCAAAGCTTCGACAAATGATAATAAGATTGAATAACATCGTCGCTTTGAGAAGTATGTGATAAGCAAGAGCTCCCCCTAAATTTGTGCATGGGTTAAGATTTGCTTTGGACTTCAAATCCACAATGAATTAGGCTCATGGGTTACTCTTCCATGTCACATACATCTTGGTGGAGCGCTCAAAATAATAAACATTGAATACATGCACTCATCACCAAGCATAGTGAATGATCACATAAGATAGATAGGATAATATCATCAAACATGCATAAGTGTAGCTTATGATCAAACACATGATCATCAATATCTCACAAGCATAGTATCTCAACCAAAAGCAAACAAAGTTTGAAAAACCACCAAATAAAGCAAGAGAGAATAAAAGCAACACACTCTCTCTCTCGAAGCCTATGATCTATACATTTTTCTCCCCCTTTGGCAACAAGTTACCAAAAAGTTCATAGAAAATGCATAGTGCTAGATCGACTCTCAGGCTTGATCTTCTGGTGGTGGTGTCCTGATAACTCCAAGGATGGAGGCTTCAGTTGAAGTAGAGGGTGCTGGAGTGGATGCTGGAGCTGGTTGCACTGGAACTGTAGGTGCTGTGGCTGGTGCTGAAGTTGTTGCTCTAGAGTCTGTCACTGGCACTGCAACTGACCTCTAGCCTCTGGGCACTCTGGCAAACACATTTGTGGTAGTCTTGCCCTGCCTCTCCTGCATATCATCCTGCAGCTGCTCTACAACTGACTGAATCTCAGTTACTTTAACATCAAGGTCATGAAACTTGAGTTCCATGATTCTCTCAAGGCTCTCCTGATTCTGAGTGAGGGTGGCCAGTCCTTTCTCAATCCTCAGTGTAGATGCTATTAAGTAACCAAGCTGCTCCTATTTGGTTTTCAAGAAATATTCAGATGCCTCCTCTTGAGTTGGCATCTTGGCAGCCTTCTCCTTCTTTGCCTTCTCCTTCTTCTCCTGAGCTTGAACTGATTGTGGATCATTTTCATTCATGACAACCTCATTGTCCTCAATGTCTGGATAAAGTGGAAAATGTTCCTTATCCAACTGATATCTCCCTGTGCCCATCTTTGAGTTGATCAATTCCTGAATCTGAGGTGCATATCCACATCTCCTCTTCTGATCTGCTGCAGTCCTCTTGATTGTTTCAATCATCAGGCTCATGACTTTGAACTTCTGTGGCACATCAAACACATGCAGCATGTTGATGGCATGCCCTCTGATCATGTTATGGTCACCAGACTTGGGCAACAAAGTGTGCCTCAGGATCCAATTGATGGTTGGCAACCCTGACAGTAGAAAGTGAACTGATCCAAACTTGTGAGTCTCTACTGCCTTGTCTGGGATTTCCTTGTACATGTGAGCCATTGAATTGTGATCCATTTTTTTCTTTGCATAAATGTCTAGGTCATCCTCATTTTCCTTGGGGGCATTTATCAGACTTGCCCATTCTTCAACAGTGGATTGGTACCTTGTACCTTCAGACATCCAAACAATTCTACCATCTGGGTAAAAATGTGCTGTGGAGTAGAACTGCATGATAAGCTCATCATTCCAGTGGGTGAACTTCTGTCCAACATAATCATCAACTCCACAAGCAACAAAGCTTTCTTGCACTCCAGGATAGTGCTGCTCATTGTCCTTGATGTAGGTCCAGTCGACCCACCTCATGTCACAAACTATGGGCTTCTTGTCCAACAGAATTGTTTCATAGAAGTCCTGCTGTTCCTTTGTATGGAACCTGTAGTCAACAGCAGTTCTTCTTCTTGAAGCATATGGATCTTCCATCCTCCACAGTCTCAGCCCTGAATCCTTCCTGATTCTCATGTCCTCAGCCACAGGATGGGCATCATTATGGTCTGGTATCTTGGGCTTGAGCTTTCTTAAGACTTGACCTTCTTCATCTTCTTCTTCAGCAACATTGGGCATTGGGGCCTTGTTCTTTTCAGCAGCTGAAATACTCCTAGTATTCCTCTTTGTAACTTGCTTGGCCTTGGAGGCAGCTTTGGGTGCATCCTTGGGCTTAGATGCTGCAGCCCCTGATCTGATTGCATCACCCATAAGCTTAGGTGCCTTAGGTGCTGGTGCAGCAACCTCTTCCTCTCCTTCAGAATCTCTTCTCATTGAGGGCTTTCCAAGGGCCTTGGCAGTTGTGGTTCTTGCTCTCTTCTTTTTCTTGTCTTGAGCACCATCATCCTCTGACTCAATTGTAAATTTCATAGTCTCTCCAGTAGGAACTTTCTGAGGTTTGGATGATGTATCTTTCCTTGTAGGTGCCTCTTTGGGTTGAGCCTGAGCTGGCACTTGAGTGGACTTTCTGGCCTTTGGCATTGGTGTCCTCTTGGCAGGAACTTTCGTCTTCAGACCTGGTTTAGTGCTCTGTGCAGAGCCATATTCTTTCTTGAGAACTACCTTCTTGGAAGTAGCCTCATCTTCCTCAGCTTTGTAATCTTCATCCTCTGAATCTGAAGTTCTTTTCCTCCTTTGCCTAGTAGCAGCCTTAGGCAAATTTCTAGGAGTACTTCTGCTCCCTTCATCTGTAGTTGAGGGACTAGTGCCCCCACTCAAGTCCATCTGCTCTTCTGATCTGTTCTAGCTATCACTCTGATCTGACATACTGCAAAAGCTGACTGCTGACCCTGTGAAGAGTTATAGATGAGATAGAATAGATGAGCATCACAAAATGCAGAGACTTTTGCAAAAGAATGATTCAAAAGTTCAGTTTTAGTTTTCCACAGAAAGCATTTCGGATCAACCGATTTTCAAACTCGATGATACCGAAGCAGTTTTGGAACCTAAACTGATGACTCAGTTGGACCGAGTCTCAGTTTGGTGGCACCGAGACTGCTAGGGTTTCACAGAATCCTCAAACCGGTCGCACCGATTAGTAATTCTCGGTCAGACCGAGAGTCACTAGTGCAATGGCATAAGCCAAATCGGTGAGACCGAGTTTTTCAACTCGGTGGGTCCGAGATGGTTTCGGCGGAAACCTAACCCTAAAAATTTGAATCTCATCTAATCTATGGATTACTTTGACTGGATAAAAAAGTCTCAATCGTGGAAAGAATCAATAAGAATACAATGTGCTAGGAATCAGACGTGGATAGCACAAAGATTGAGTCCATACCCTAACTTGGCAGTGGACTCGCTACGGCGGCAACGGCGGGGACGAAATCCATTGACGGCGGCGGAGCCCAGCGACAAGAGGCTGCTGGCGACGAGGAGACGATCCAGAGACCTCTGATGGTAGAGCGAGCTATTACGCGGGCGAAGGGTTTCAGAGAAATTTCCAAAATTTTGCCCGTGGCTATATATAGCCCGACCCTATCGGTGTGACCGAGTGGAACAACTCGGTGGCACCGAGATGCATAACTGTGTACAGTTACAGCAAATCGGTGTGACCGAAAAGTTCAAATCGGTTGCACCGAGATTGAAAACTCAGATCAACTTAATGATCTCGGTAGGACCGAAATGGAAGAATCGGTCAGACCGAGAGTCACAAAGAGGTTTTAGAAGTTTAAGTCTATGAAGAATTGGGGACTCCGAGTGCTCCTCGCACAGAGTGGTTCGAATCTGACTTGATCAAATTTTGTGATGTAGCATGAATAGAGTTTGAGATGAGAAAAGCATAGATAGCTAAAGAAGGTTCTTAGGCATTCTTGTCCATCCACTTGGCAAAAGAAAAGAAACCAAACAATCAAAACAACAAGTGGATGTCCTTGAATGAGTAAAATATGCACCAACATGCTCACACAATAAGATGGCAAATGAAATATGTGGCAAAGCATGCACAACCAATTCTAGCATCTATCAAGCAATTGGCGATGACTAGGTCATCTATATATGAGTATATTGACTTAGGAGTCAAATGAGAACATTTGATCATAGGTCATACTCATCGTTTAAGCTCAAGTGGGGTTACCACTTTTACATAATGCATTGATGTGTTCACACCATTAGGGTTGCTTTGACTCAATTCTTAGAGTTAAGCTCCCCCTAGATGTGAGATCCCCCCTTAGAGGGATGAACTAACCTTGGGTTTTGTCGATGATGACTTCATGTAGGTGTTGAAGATGTAGATGCTCAATGTTGATGTAGATCATTTGGAGCAATCCTTTGGAGTGAGTTGCACTTTCAACTTACCTACATGGGTTAGTCCCACAAGGAACAAACAAGAATATCCATAGACATAGAGTGATGCACACACAAGATGATGTCCATGAAATCATTAGGTTACCTTGTCCCTTGCCTTACCAACATGAGGGTTTGTGACTCCTTGAACTAGTGCAAGATGTGGAAGTTGATTGCACTTGTTCTTGCCATAATGATATGAGTGAAGAATGTTGGCGGAGTCACCCTCAAGAACTCTCTAGTTCTTCTTCTTCGGGATCCACATCATCTTGATGGGAATCCTTGGAGTTGTAGTTGTACTTGATGAAGTAGAACTTGATGTAGTCTTGGGAACCCACTTGAACGAGGCTTTAGGTGCTTCTTCAAATGCATCAATCTCTTCTTGAAGCTTGTCCTTGCCTTTGTTCTTGTGGTCTTGTGGTGGAAGATCATCTTGAGCTTGTGTTCCCTTGAAGGAAGTAGGATCATACTTCTCTTGTTGAGGAACAAACTTTGTCTTGGGGTATTGATCTTCTTCCCACTCAACTCCATTGGCATTGAACTTTCGTTCAAAACCAACACCTTGATTCTTCCGGTGCCTTCCTTGCTTGCGTACAATTTCCTCGAATTGCTTACTCCCGGCAAGGCTCTTGTAAACACCCTTCTCTATAATTCCCTTCAATAAGCTATTTTCTTGCTCAAGTGTAACTTGGCTAAGAGAATCATTAGTGGAATCAAGAGAACTACTAGAAGCAACAATATTGGATTTGACATTATTATTATTGTTACTACTAGAGGAAGTATCTTTCTTGTACTTGTTACTAGACTTGACTTGAGGCATGTAAGTAGATAAGAGTAAACGCTTGGCAATATAAGAAGAACTTTTCTTGCGGAGATCATCATTGATTGCTTTTAAGAACTCATGCTCTTGCTCAAGATTGAGCTTTTCAAAGCGTAACTTCTCATGAGCCCTTAAAAGTTCTCGATGATCTTCGAAGATAGTTTCATGAGCCAACTTAAGAGTGTTTAGTTCTTTAGTTAGAAGCTCAATCTTCTCCTTATCATTGTCATTCGTTTTATCTTGATTAGCATGATTAATTGACGTTTCATCATAGTATTCATCACTAGAGTTGTCAACAAGTAAATCATCATCCACAAGCAAGTCATCTTCATCACTATTGAAATCAACATACTCAGGATGTGTTACCTTTGGACCTTTGGCCATGAAGCATCTTCCAACACCTTCATTTGGTGAATCAAATATGTCGTAGGAGTTGGTTGACACAAGTGCTAGACCGGCAACACCTTCATCTTGAGTATATTCGGAGTCGGAGTGATAGCTTCTCTCGGAGTGATTGTCGGAGTCGGAGCCGGAAACCCATTCACCAACATGAGCTTGATGTCTTCGTTTTGTGTAGCTCCTTGATGACTTGTCCTTCCTTTCCGAATCCTTGCTTCTCCGTGAGGGTCTTCGTTCATAACGATCATCTCTACTCCTCCTCTCTCTTGGTGGTGATTCTTCTCTTTTGCTTCTTCTTCTTGGAGAATCTTCTCTTCTTTTGTAGGGTGTCGTACACTCATTGGAATAGTGTCCGGGTCTCCCACAATTGTAGCAATTGCGCTCACGACTAGAAGATCTCTTGTCATTGTAAGACCTTGACTTGGAGCTTCTTTCTTTGCTTCTACTCTTGTAGAATTTGTTGAAGTTCTTCACCATTAAGCTCAATTCTTCATTGAAGGTTTGTTTCTCACTTGATGATGTGGGGGCTTCACTTGAGGCTTTGTAAGCACCACTTGACTTGTTGTGAAGTTCCTCCTTATCCTTGAGTGACATCTCATGAGCAACAATTCTTCCAATGACTTCCGTTGGCTTGAGATCTTTGTAGTTTGGCATCATTTGAATCAACGTGCACACGGTATCATACTTTCCATCCAATGCTCTTAGGATTTTCTTGATGATGAATTTGTCGGTCATCTCTTCACTCCCTAAGCCGGCAATCTCATTTGTGATAAGATCAAGCCTAGAGTACATTTCAGCGACACCTTCACCATCCTTCATTTTGAACTTGTCAAGCCGACTTTGGAGCACATCCAACTTGGATTCCTTGACGGACTCGGTACCTTCATGCATATCAATCAAAGTATCCCAAATTTCCTTTGCATTCTCAAGACGGCTGACTTTGTTGAATTCTTTGGGGCACAATCCGTTGAAGATGATATCGCATGCTTGAGCGTTGTATTGCAGCATCTTTAATTCGTCCGCATTAGCTTCACGGTTCGGTTCTCTTCCATCGAAAAATTCACCTTGCAAGCCAATACAAATAATTGCCCAAACGGCGGGGTTATGTCCAAGAATATGCATTTTCATCTTATGCTTCCAACTAGCAAAATTAGTACCATCAAAGTAAGGACCTCTACGGTGATAATTTCCCTCGCTAGACGCCATACTCTCCTAGGTTGTGAAACCAAGGCTATGACCACCAAAAGCTATGGAAATCAAGGCAAATGGAGACCAAAGCTCTGATACCACTTGTAGGACCTTGAAGTATGTCTAGAGGGGGGTGATTAGACTACTTGACCAATAAAAACTTAACATTTTCCCAATTTTAGAGTTTGGCAGATTTTAGCTACTTTAGGACAAGTCAAGCAATCATCACACAATTCAAGCAAGCATGCAAAGAGTATATAGGCAGCAGAAATTAAAGCATGCAACTTGCAAGAAAGTAAAGGGAAGGGTTTGGAGGATTCAAACGCAATTGGAGACACGGATGTTTTTGGCGTGGTTCCGATAGGTGGTGCTATCGTACATCCACGTTGATGGAGACTTCAACCCACGAAGGGTAACGGCTGCGCGAGTCCATGGAGGGCTCCACCCACGAAGGGTCCACGAAGTAGCAACCTTGTCTATCCCACCATGGCCATCGCCCACGAAGGACTTGCCTCACTAGCGGTAGATCTTCACGAAGTAGGCGATCTCCTTGCCCTTACAAACTCTTTGGTTCAACTCCACAATCTTGTCGGAGGCTCCCAAGTGACATCTAGCCAATCTAGGAGACACCACTCTCCAAGAAGTAACAAATGGTGCGTTGATGATGAACTTCTTGCTCTTGTGCTTCAAATGATAGTCTCCCCAACACTCAACTCTCTCTCATAGGTTGTCTGAGTACAAGTTGAATCCCTATGATGAACTGCAGTTTGGTTTAACAAACACGCCACAATTAGTCCTTCTCGTGTTTAAAAGAAATGAAGAAAAAACTAGATCATGGTCACGGAGCCTAGTCAAGTTAGAAAGCTGATCATAGCAGACTAGACATGATCGCCGCTGTCTCGCACCTCGTTACCACCTCCAGCAACGGATCGAGCACTGGCAGTTGCTCTAGCACTTATAGCGGCAGCAGCTCAGCCTGATCCAGCTGAGGATTGGGCACCGACCACGTCAGAGGATCAGGCTGATCTACTGGAGGATCGGGCATCGACACCGGCACCTACTCCGGCACCGGCACCAGCTCTACAAGGAGAACCATATCCGGCAGCAGCAGCGGCACTACCAGTCGCACCGGCACGGGCACCAGCAACGACTTCGGCACCTGCACCAACACTTGCACTTGCATCTGCTCCGGCCCGTGCAGCGGCAATCGAACGAGCAGTTGCACCGGCAACAGACTAGGCTGCAGTTCGCACTTCATATGCCAAAGTCCTTACAAAAACCGACATGTCCACCTTCTTCGTAAACATTGGCCGCCCAAGTGCTTCATTCTTTTTTATTTCCATGTTGTTTCACATGATTCACTGTGTTGATCTAACTATTTGTGTATGTCTTCTTGTTTGCAAACAGAGAATTCCTAGAGCAATGAGGGAGTCGTTCAACAATCCGGGCGACCATGGCCAAGTTTCTCTTACCATGCGCAGCCTTGGTGTGAATGAACCTACTCAATATATCATCAGTACAAAGGATGGTCACATGATGATTGATGCTAAAGGATGGTCAAGGTTCAAATCTAAATCATATCTTGCGGTAGGGGATGATGTCAAAATCGAATTTTTCTCGGCAAGGAGAGCTGGTCCAAATCAACTTTGAAATCCTTCAGTAGCAGCACGCAACTGCCGAACTGATCTATCCTCCGAGAGATTTTGATGTAATAATCTGGCATGGTGAAACAAGTGTCCTATGTGTATAAGTAGTACGACAGTATTATTTATCACATGGTGTATCGTTGATAGAATTGCAACTCTGATTGCTGGTTAGGAACTGTCGTTCGATTTCATTCCAACAGCTATCGTGCTTTATTCAATTGTGTGTATTCGCCTTGCGACATCATCTAAAACAAGTGTCGTACCGATCGCTTTCAATATGAAAAGCACTGAGGTAGAACACATGGGCCCCCAAACATGCAGGCTCATCGGACTGTGGCCCAAAGTCCAGAACTGTAAGCCTGTCTGAGTATTATATTCTCAGCTGAACCCCCACAATGCCAGTGTGTTGCACGTAACATCAATATGCATTTGTATGAGTATTTTATCTTGTGAGAGAAAAGGATGAATGAGGGAAGGCCTTATTTGCAAATGTGGAGAGGTGTGTGGGTACCCTTTTGCAAAATTGCCATAGTTTCCTTCCTATCCGTCAGATACAAATCGGACGGCCTATATTGCAGGATGGCAAGCACACCATCATCACCAACTCGTATATGATGTGTTAAAAAAACTCTATTTTTTATAATTATATATGTTATATATATTCCCCTTGATTTTTCTTATGTATAAAGTTGTGATATAAAAGATTTTTATATTTCTTTACAAAGGGAGTATCTCTCTGTCAAAAATATATTTATGTGTAACTAGTTACTCCTGTCTTTCTACTTCCTTTCGCTGATATGTGGGGCATCCGCCAACGGGGTCCATGTGCCATATGCACAAAATTAGAGTGCACAACACCACGGTAGATACACCCCGGTCGTAGCGCCGCAGTAATGCCCAATGAGTCGTCCAATCACAAAACACCCCACCTTTCTAGCTTTAGCAGTAAGCTGGACGGACGAAGCGGCAATTTTTCCGTAGGCCTGAATCCCCTCCTCCCTCGTCTACTTGTTCAGAGAAACCCCCTCTCGATGATTGCATAGGGTTTTCTCATGGAGAACCAGGTACGAATTCTTCATCCATCCCCGATAAATCCAAGTCCCTTGGTCCTAGGATGGCAGCTGCCGCCGTTGATGCATTTTTCTTCCTACTGAATCTAGTGTGTTTCATTTGCAGTGCCCAAAGTGCGAGGACCCTACAGGTTTCTGCACCCTCGGTGAGACGCCACACTTGTTCCTAACACAGGATTTTAAAACGTGCACAGTATGTTCCTAGAATCCTATTTTCTATCCGGGAGGGTTTTTGAACATGTTGTCGACTAATTTGGAAATTTGGATTGCTATATTTGGATAAAAGGTACTAGTACGATGGTCAACACTAACGTGAAGGAGGAAATTATTTCTAGATTTGGATAGGGAATACATTGTGTTCTCATATTATTTTTCCTGTAGTGCATTATTTGCTCTGCCAGAACACATGTACTCAAGTTGCTCGGCCTTGCCATAACCGAATACACCAGTTTAATGGTCACAGTGAAGACAAGCCATGGATATAAGTTCTGAGTTGGGTTCATGAACCAAGAAGGTCGCTGCTTTTTTATGGCCGAACTTGTATAAACTTTCTCAAGTGTTACGGACTGAAAGTTGGCGCACGAATGTTGATGGAAATAGCAGAACTTGTTCTCATCTTCACTGCGATCTTCCACCCCGACATCATTCCAATTGTTCATCCATGTTAATTTTGTATCTGGTTCTTGCTTGTTGCCTCGATTACTTCTTAATCCACCTATTTTGTCTAACTAATCACAATTTAACTTTAGAAGTAGCAACGAATCTCTCACAAAGATGCTACTTCTAACTAATATTTTCTTATAATTGGTGGCATGTGTAGGTTTTTTCAGAGTTAAGCAGGCTGCTCATTTGTTATTCTATAACAACTCGGCTGTTACTGATGGCACTGAAGTTGACTGGGACGACATCCACAAGTTCCTACACTTTATTGATCGTCTTGAGGTCCTTGTGGGGCATTTCAATGGTGGAAGGCCACGTGGGATATGTGTGCCACTTCTGCACTCGTTGAACAGGTCCAACTGTGTCGAGAAACTTATGGTACGAGCTGTTTTCTGTTATATATGGTGTTCATAAACTATTGCTTATACACAGTTTTACAGTTGTGATCTTCTTGAAACAGAAACTGCCTAGTTCTATTGTTCCTATACAGATGCCTGACCATGGTCGGGTCAGACTTGCGCTTGGTCACAACATGATGTTTATGTCGACCTACTCCATTCCCCTTGGAAGTGAAAAGATACTTATTCATGGGTGGTCTCAAATAATGAAGGCCCGTCCATCTTGGAGAATAAGACAGAAGATTATGTTCCTGCTTTTCCATGCCTCTAAAATGAATATCCTGTTTATTGACCACATTGCGAGATGAAACCGCTTTTAGAAGGTTGTGGATGCGCGGAGTGGCGCCTGGGCCTTGTCCTGGGGCTTGGCGGCCTAACCCTTGATTAACTGTAGGCAAAGTAGCACTGTTCGAGGCATGCTTTGTATAGTTGAACCTGTATAAGTACTCATACTACTTTCAGCTATGGTTGTTAAGTGCCCCTAGTGGTTTCAGTTAAGGTTGTTAAGTACTCTTGCTGCTTTTACAGTCTATCGTGTTTCTTCAGCCCTGTCTTCCTCCAGCCGCCAAAACCAAACCAGTGCCGGCAGGGCCACCTGCTTCTGCCTCCCATGACTGGTTGCGCCTCAGCGCATGCATCGCCGCCCCATCGTCTCCTAAATCGTTAACACCGATGTCCGAGGCCTTGCCGTCATCCTCCACGCGCTTTGGTGCGCTCACCGCGGCGCCACCCTCTCGCGTTGTCGACATGGTCAACAAACAACAGGAATCAACAGAAGTACGTGGAGAGGATGACAGTAGGGGCCCACCATCTCAGCGTATGGAAAAAGAAAATGCTTCCTCCTAGTGGTTTCCTGACATCTGGGACCCACGACATTGTGAGTGTACACAGTCAATAGACAAGAGAACATCACAAGATCGGCTGAAACCTGGGACGTAGCTGCTTGAGCAGTATTTTTTTGTTATTGTTGAGACAGAGCAGGGTTTCAACTGGGCTGTGGCCCGTCTAGCCCAGACTTATATTTTATGTTCACCATATGAGCAGCCCAGCTATTTTTTCTTTGTGAAAATGAGCCCAGTTTATTTTTTCTGAAGAATACCAATCCATGCCTACTTATTTTTCTACGCCCTAATGGGCTGCAACTCTTTCAAGACGCCTAAAAATCTTGAAAGTAATATGAAATGGGTTGTAAATATAAAAACAGATGACAAATTGGCAATTATTTTATAATTTCTGATTTTTTTCACATTTTCAGATTCCTATTTCACTAGGCTTTAACCTAATTTAAATATATCTTTAAAGTACTTTAAATCCGGCTCAACATTTCGGTATTAAAAATAGTTTGGAACCCACAGAAATATGCGAAATTTCGTTTAAATTTTTAACCCTGGCCTTGGCCAACAAAAAAAGGGACTGCAATAAATTGCATAAGAAGTTGCAATGAGCTATATATAAATTACTAAAAAAGTAGGGAATGGTCTGACTTGTGGGCCTTAAGTTGACGTAATCAACAAACGATTCTAGCAGACGTAACCATTGGATGTCAATCCAACGGCCGTCGTGTTTCTTCAATCTCTGATCTTCTTGCTCCAGCTGCCAAATCCAGCGTCGGTGGGACTGCCTGCTCCCGCCTCCCGTGGCCGGCTGTGCTGCCGCGTAGGCCTCGCCGCCCCTACTACTCCCAACGCTGGCCAGGGCATCCCTCTACTCACCCACACCCCCTGTTATTCTGCGGCGATAGTAGCCTCACACTGCAGCTAAACCAGTGAACCCTCGTACTCCTCTCCATGCGGGCTTCCACTGTCACGTCTTCCCCGGCTCCGTGTCGTACCCTTCCTAGGCCTCGTCGTCGTCCACCGCCCTGGTGCTCTCGGTGCGGCGTGGTCAACGTGGTCAAGGAACGACTTCCATCGGAAGAGTACTGTACCAGGAGAGGCTGACAGCTGGGTCCACGGCCGCAGCAAGGAAGTGCCTCCTTATTACGCACAAAACAATGATTCCTCCACCTGATAGCAGGGACCCACCGGACGGGCCACCATATTTCACGGAAAGAAGGTTTCCCCCTCACTGCTGGGACCCACCAGCTGCATCTTCGCACGCAAGGAAGTGCGTCCATATTACGGGGAAAAACAATTCGCCCCCTGACTAATGGGACCCACCATCTACATCTTCGCACGCAAGGAAGTGCCTGACAGTTGGGACCCACCTAGTCGAAGCGTACGTAGCATTGTCATTCTGGTCGCGAATGTGTACGTACATACTGGTCGATGTAGAGGTGTGCACGTGTCGTAGTAGAGGCGCGCACGTAGCATGTACACGTACGTACAGCGGCCACGGTGCAAGAAAGAAAATACGGCCATGTACGTGCATACGGGCGGGGTCTCGAACGCCTACTCGCAAATACGTACGGCCAGGGCTCGTGTACATGGCTGGGTTGGAACGGAGAAACTGCATCGTCATCATGTTCATGGGGAGCCAACCAGCTGGGTCAGAACGGAATGCGTCGTCGTATTCATCGGGAGGGCTTGGACGGAACAGTCGATGGAAACGAGGCCTGGCGTACCGTAGAACGGAGGAAACGTCCTTGTGTTCGACTGGCCATGGTCGAAACGGGATCCTGTTAATTGGGAAAGGTCTGGCGTACCGCAAAACGGAGGAAACAAACTTTTGTTGGACCTCCTACAGGCGAAACAAGGTCTTGTTGATCGGAGGGGTGTGGCGTACCGCAAAACGGAGGAAACGAACTTGTGTTGGAGCCCTATGGTCAAAACGGGGGTCATGTTCATTGGGAGGGGTGTGGCGTACCGCAAAACGGGACTCCACGGGATACTGTTCATCTCCATCGTCGACCTCCTCCAGCCTCCATGGGCTACTGTTCATCCACCGTCGACCTCCTCCAGCCTCCACCTGCGACTGTTCATCCACGGACTCCTGTTCATCCAGCCTCCACCGACTACCATTCTACCAGCCCTCTCCACGGGGTCCTATTCAACCACCCCTCCATGGGCTACTGTTCATCCAGCCCTCCACCGGCTTCTGTTCAACCAGCCCTTCATCGGCTACTGTTCAACCTTCCCTCCACAGGGTACTGTTCATCTAGCCCTCCACGGGGTCCTATTCATCTAGCCCTCCACGTGGTCCTGTTCATCCACGCCCAACCGTCTCGATCGATCGGGGTCCTGTTCATCTAGCGGCAACACCACGGGGTCCTGTTCATCCAACCCCCACTGGGAACTGTTCATCCAAACACCCAAGCAACGATCATTGTTCATCCAGAGGCAGCATCGATCGGCTTCAGTTAGTAGCAGTAGCGAAGGAATCGCTCCATCGCTCGGGTTCAGTAATGCGTAGCTTGTAGTGCAATCGCTCGGGTTCAGTCAGGAGACGCCTAGCTCGGGTTTAGTTAGAGCCCAAAGCCTCGCACCCACGTGCGTGCATCTACGAGAGAAACACGCAAACCTCCGTGCATCGCTTGGCCCCGACCACCCATCATAACTGGGAACACACCGATAGTTTCCTCACCCTCGCTTGTACCACGATTTTTTCCATCATGGATGGCCCAAAGAATGTCATGCAGCTGCGTCTCTGGCCCGCCCAGGACGAAAAGACCATTTTTTGTCATGATTTTTGTCATAGAAGTAGGAGCCCACCACATCTATGATGATACCAGGTTTTGTCACAATTATCATCATAGAAGTGTCATAAGTATGACAGAAAAAAAATCATTTGGCCCAAAATGTCACGGATGTGTCTTTTTTAGTAGTGACGTAAGGCCAGAAGACAAAGACCCACAGCAAGACCCTTGCCGGGGACGACTGGGAGGGCCCGACAAGACCCTCACCGGGGACGATCCCGGGGCCACAACCAGGCCCGTTCCCGACAAGGCTTTCGCCACCCCACGACCACTCCAGCGTGACGACCAGCTTGCCAACTAGGCAGGCGCCTGCGTGGCAGCATGAAGATCTTCGTGGAGGCTCTACCACCGCACCAGCACAGCAGCAGCCAGCCAGCCTAGTGTTGCATGCCTCGTCAGCCTAGATGGGTGTCAAGGCAAGGAGAGGCGACGACGGACGGGACGGCTTCTGTTACCACCCCCGATAAAGTTAGAGGGCACGTAGGCAACGCATTAAATGCATTTGTCCTACGATGCCAGTGATAAGCTTAAGCACTATAGCTGCTTTACACCTCTTGTGTGCCACTATGGCAACCCCTTAGACATATAAAAGGAGGCTCGAGGCATACTGAGGGAGGATTCGGACTTTTTGGACTGGGCATGCACCGCAGCTAGTTCAAGAGCTCAAGAACGCAGAATATACACACAAGCAAGACTAGGGTTTTACGCACCAGTGCGGCCCGAACCTGGGTAAAAATCCCTCACGCTGATCGCTAGACCTGCTTTTTGCACAACTCCTCTCCCCGCCAACCGTAGAAGGGGTCCTCGTGATCCCATAGGTGTTTGTTTCCCCCGACACCCGGCGTTCCCAGTGAGGTGATTGATCGCTACCTTGTTGTCTGTCCTCATGCACGGTCCGTCAAGCAGAAGGTCAGGAAGCAAGCTTTGGAGCTACAAGAGTTTATTACCGAGGAGACCAGGAAGCTAGAAGCAGCAGGCTTAGTCAGAGGAGTGCTCCACCCGACGTGGTTGGCCAATCTAGTGGTAGTGCGTAAGGAAAATGGGAAGTGGAGGTTATGTATTGACTATACAGATATCAATAAAGCATGTCCAAAGGATCCTTTCCCTTTGCCACGCATTGACCAGATAGTGGACTCCACTGCGGGGTGTGACCTATTGTCATTCCTCGACGCCTACTCAGGATACCACCAGATATTCATGACGAAGGACGCTAAAGAAAAGACCACGTTCATCACCCCATGTGGTATGTACTATTTTGTACGAATGCCTTTCGGGTTGAAAAGCGCTGGTTCGACGTTTGCCCGAGCAGTCCAGATTGGTTTTGGCCCCAACTACATAGAAATATGGAAGCTTATATGGATGATATAGTGGTCAAAACCAAGAACAAGGCCACGCTTGTGCAGGATCTGGAGGAAACATTTGCAAACTTGCGCAAGATCAACCTCATGCTCAACCCTGAAAAGTGTGTGTTTGGCGTCCCATCCGGCAAACTTCTTGGGTTCTTTGTGTCTCAACGCGGAATCAAAGCAAATCCCAACAAGATCAAAGCGATTGAGCAGATTGAGGCGCCAAGATGAGTCAAGGACATGCGTAGGCCCGCCGGCTATGTTGCTGCTTTGAGTAGATTCATCTCGAAGTCTACTGAGCACGCCCTGCCCTTTTTCAAGGTTTTGAAAAAAGCGGGTCCAATGAAATGGACTCCAGAAGTAGAGGCAGTGCTGCAAGTTTTGAAGAGGTACCTCTCCTCCACGCCAATACTAGTCGCGCCTAAACCGCAAGAGCCGTTGCTGCTATATTTAGCGGCGATGAATCAAGTGGTCAGTGTTCCACTAGTGGCAAGAAGTTGAGGAAGACGCAGCGGCAGCAGCGAAGCCATCGGATGATGGACCGGAGCCTTCCCCGGCAGGTCCTAAAGCAGGCAAGGCAGAACCCCTGGCAAGGCCCGGTCCCGGCAAGACAGATTCTGTGCAAGTGAGCGACATTGTATAGTAGAAGAAGCTGGTGCAGCACCCAGTTTATTTTGTCAGCTCCCTCCTGCAGGGGGCTAGATCAAGATATTCTGGTATGCAAAAGCTGCTTTTTGGCCTCAGTATGGCCTCAAGAAAGTTGTGTCACTATTTCCAAGCACATGAGATCACCGTCGTCACTCGCCTCCAATTGCAAAGGATCTTGCACAACCCAGATGCAACCGGGAGGATTGTGGAGTGGGCGTTGGAACTGTCAAGCTTTGGCCTCAAGTTTGAAAGCACTTGGACGATCAAGAGCAGAGTCTTGGCAGAGTTCATAGCAAAATGGACCTCCACGCCTGATGAAGAAGTTCAAGCGACCACTCTTTCCGGCATGGGGACAAGCCGTGATTGGGTTATGTACTTTGATGGAGCTTTCTCGCTGCAAGGCGCTGGTGCCGGCGTGTTACTCATCGCGCCCACTGGAGAGCACCTCAAGTACATAATCCAGATGCATTTTGCCTAGGAAAAGTCAACGAACAACACTGCAGAGTACGAGGGACTTCTTGCCGATCTCACAATCGCAGCAGACCTTGGAATCAGGAGGCTCATCATCAGAGGTGATTCACAGCTCGTCGTCAAGCAGGTTAGCAAAGATTATCAGAGCCCGTTGATGGAAGCCTATGTAGATGAAGTGAGGAAGTTGGAGGTGTGTTTTGACGGTCTGCAAGCAGAGCATGTTCCTCAAGCAGAAAATAGCATTGTCGATGACTTGTCAAAGTGCACTGCCCTCAAGTTGCCTGTGGAACCAGGTACCTTTGTGCTTCAATTAGCCCTACCATCCATTGAACCATCAGAAGGACAGAACAAGCGAAGGAAGGCGGGCCCCGTCAAGTACTTTCCCGGTGAGCTCCCAGGAGCCGGCAGCAAGGAAGTTGCCGGGTACCCCAAGCTTGCCGGGGAACAGCAGCCTCTGGCAGGGCCCCAAGCCCTGACCATAGAGATAGCTGCTCCCACGACAGGAGATGAGCCTTTAGTCCTTGCTATCGAGTCTCAAGCTCCGGCATGGGCCTAGCACACCGTTCATTTCCTCCAAATAGGGGAACTTCCTGAGGAATAGGAAAAAGTGGAGAAAGTAGCCCATCGGTCCAGCATGTACCAGTTTGTCGATGATGTCCTATACAGAAGGAGATCGAACGGCCAGAAATTGAAGTGCATTCCTTGGGAGGATGGACTGGAGCTCTTGGTAGAGATACATGGAGGCATATGTGGCTCCCACATAGGGTCAAGAGCCCTTGCCGGCAAAGCATTCTGGCAACTACACTAGTAACCAAGTGTGAAGCATGCCAGTTCCATTCAAAGAAGCTTCATCAACCAGCTCAAGCTCTTCAGACAATCCCTCTTTCCTGGCCATTCTCGGTCTGGGGGCTCGACATACTGGGCCCCTTTCCCCATGCTGTCGGGGGCTTTGAGTACTTGTACGTTGCGAACGACAAGTTCACAAAGTGGCCAGAAGTGGAACCAGTGAGAAAGGTGACAGCACAGTCAGCCGTCAAGTTCTTCAAGGGACTCATTTGTCATTTTGGTGTGCCAAACAGAGTCATCACCGACAATGGCACATAGTTCACGAGCCGCACCTTCATGCGGTATATCCAGGACCTCGGCAGCAAAGTTTGCTTTGCTTCTGTTGCTCATCCAAGAAGCAACGGTCAGGCAGAAAGGGCAAATACTGAAGTGTTGCGGGGTCTCAAAACAAGAACTTTCGACAGGCTGCACAAGTGTGGAAGACGCTAGATTGATGAATTGCCAACTGTTTTTTGATCAATCAGAACGACACCAAATTGAGCCACTGGGCAGACAACCTTTTCCCTGGTATATGGGGCAGAAACAGTTCTCCCCATAGAACTCATATATGGGTCACCTCGAGTGCTCGCTTATGACGAGCTTGAGCAAGAGCTGTTGCACCAAGATGATGCGGCGCTCCTTGAGGAAGATCGTCTTTAGGTTGCTGCGCAAGCTGCTCGCTACCAGCAAGCCTTGCACCGCTACCATAGCCGCAAGGTTCATGCCCGAAGCCTTGAGGAAGGCGACCTTGTTCTTCAGCGTATTCAATCCGCCAAGAGTTCAAACAAGTTGATGCCAAAGTGGGAAGGCCCTTATCGGGTAATACGAGTCACCAGGCCTGGCGCAGTCCGCCTGGAGACCGAAGATGGCATTCCGATGAGCAACTCCTGGAATATCGAACATCTTCGCAAGTTTTAACCATAAGGTGTGGTTGCCAGGAGCCCCGGTAACCCCCTTTTGTACTAGCCTTGCCGGTAAGGCATGTAACCCTATGTACAGAGTGAGGCACAGACCCTGTGCATAGTCAGATAACCTTTAGTATGTACAGTTTCCTGTTGATTTCCATGTTTTATGTATATACGTATATGCATGCTTGTCTAGGATATTGTACTGCCTTTGACTCCAGCAGATACTAATGGACCGCCAAGGTTCCATGCTCCTATCCTCTCTTCTTTCCAGCCATAGTGAAGATGCTCGGTTCCGCTGTTCCCGGCGTGGACTTGGCACCAGCAAGAAGTTGAGAAGACTGTCCGGCACAGCGATCCCCGACAAACCTAACAGATAAAGTTCACCTCTTGTCCATTTATGTTCGTAACCTGTGACTTGTGCATTAGAAAACCTCGCCACTCTTTTTAGACTTAGGTGCTCCCATCCCTGGCCCGAACGCTACTTCGGTCGGGATGGTCGCAGCAGCCTTTGATTAGGAGAGATCGGCAGGGGGCTGGACCCTTCATCTGTAACCTGGCAGATGTATCTCTCCGGCAGGCACAGAGGGCGCCGTCAAGATGGCTTGCCGGGAAAACTCGTTTATTTACACTAAAGAGTCATTTCTCCTCTGCAGCATATATATGTGCATGAGTTCCCGACAAAGCTCAGCTTTTTCATTGACATGCTGATACAAGTACAAATGTTACAGAACATAAGCATGGACTCAAGAGATTACATTATCTAGAAAATTAAAATTTGGCAAGTGCCTACAAGTTCAAAAAAGATAAGTGCCCCGTAATCCCCATTCTTGCCCTTTTCCTCCCCAGGCATGGCAAGTGAAGGCGGAGACGGGTATGGGGAACGCGTCGATGGAGAGCTTGGCAGGGTAGCCCGTCGACCACCGACGCCAGAGCCAGCAGGGTGCAACCCCCGGCAAGGTGTGTTGCCGGGGAAGGAGGCGGTGCAGATGATGGTGCTGCCATTGATGGTCACACTACAAAAAAAGACACGTCCATGACATTTTGGGCCGAATGGAAAAAAATTCTGTCATACTTATGACACTTCTATGACGATAATTGTGACAAAACCCGGTATCATCATAGATGTGGTGGGCTCCTACTTCTATGACAAAAAATCATGACAGAAAATGGGCTTTTCGTCCTGGGCGGGCTGGAGACGCAGCTGCATGACATTCTTTGGGCCATCCATGACAGAAAAAACTGTGGTAGAAGCGAGGGCGAGGAAAATTTTGGGGAGTTACCGGTCACGGTGGTTGGTCGGGGGCTGAGCGATGCATGTTTCTCTCGTACCATATGTGCGTGGGTGCGAGGCATTGGGATCTAACTGAACCTGAGCGAGGCATCGCCTAACGGAACCCGAGCGGTTGCACTGCAGGCTACGCGTTACTGAACCCGAGCGATCAAGCGATTCCTTCACTACTGCTACTAACTGAAGCCGATCGATGTTGCCTCTGGATGAACAGTGAGCATTGCTAGGGGGGTTGGATGATGAAAGTGAACCTATCCCTAGGTGGTTTTGGTAATTCATAACAACATATAGCTCATTGAGCTAATGCTATTCCAAGACTATTATTTCAGGAAAGCTCAATGAATGGCATGGCATGGATGATGGAAGTGGATCCCTCGAAATACTAATGACAAAGGATTGGCTCAAGCTCAAAAGCTCAAGACTCTTCATTTTATATTTAGTGATCCAAGATCACATTGAGTCTATAGGAAAATCCAATACTATCAAGGAGGGATGAGGTGTTGCTTAATGAGCCTCTTGCTTCATGTGCTTAGTGATATGCTCCAAAACCCTCAGCTACTTTCTCACATCCACAGATGACCTAAACCTAAAGCCAAAATCGGTCACACTGATTCTTTCTATCCGGCGCCACCGAGATTGTATGTCATAGCCACTGCCACAAACCCTAAGCAAATCGGTTCTACCGATAGGGATCTCGGTCTCACCGAGATGGGATTGTAATATCTCTGTTTCCCTTCGTAACATTTTGGTCTAACCGAAGTGAGCGATCGGTCCCACTGAGATTGCAATGTAAATTCTCGGTTTCCCTTTTGTGACATTTCGGTCTCACCGAAAAGAGAAAATTGGTCCCACCGAGTTTACCTGACCAACTCTCTGGAAAGCTTATTACCAAAATCGGTCTCACCGAGTTTGTGTAATCGGTCTTACCGAGATTACGTTATGCCCTAACCCTAACCGAATCGGTCTCACCGAGTTGCATGTCAGTCCCACCAAAAATCCTAACAGTCACTAGGTTTACTAAATCGGTCCGACCGAGTCTGTTGAATCGGTCCACCGAGTTTGGTAAATTGTGTGTAACGGTTAGATTTTGTGTGGAGGCTATATATACCCCTCCACCTCCTCTTCATTCGCGAAGAGAGCCATCAGACTAAACCTACACTTCCAACTTACCATTTCTGAGAGAGAACCACCTACTCATGTGTTGAGGCCAAGATATTCCATTCCTACCATATGAATCTTGATCTCTAGCCTTCCCCAAGTTGCTTTCCACTCAAATCTTCTTTCCACCAGATCCAAAACCTATGAGAGAGAGTTGAGTGTTGGGGAGACTATCATTTGAAGCACAAGAGGAAGGAGTTCATCATCAACGCACCATTTGTTACTTCTTGGAGAGTGGTGTCTCCTAGATTGGCTAGGTGTCACTTGGGAGCCTCTGACAAGATTGTGGAGTTGAACCAAGGAGTTTGTAAGGGCAAGGAGATCGCCTACTTCGTGAAGATCTACTGCTAGTGAGGCAAGTCCTTCATGGGCGACGGCCATGGTGGGATAGACAAGGTTGCTTCTTCGTGGACCCTTCATGGGTGGAGCCCTCCATGGACTCGCGCAACCGTTACCCTTCGTGGGTTGAAGTCTCCATCAACGTGGATATACGATAGCACCGCCTATCGGAACCACACCAAAAACATATGTGTCTCCAATTGCGTTTGAATCCTCCAAACCCTTCCCTTTACTTTCTTGCAAGTTGAATGCTTTAATTTCCGCTGCCCATATACTCTTTGCATGCTTGCTTGAATTGCGTGATGATTGCTTGACTTGTCCTAAGATAGCTAAAATCTCCCAAACTCTAAAATCTGCCAACCCCCCCCCCCTCTAGACATACTTCAAGGTCCTACAAGTGGTATCAGAGCTTTGGTCTCCATTTTCTTTGATTTCTATAGCTTTTGGTGGTCATAGCCTTGGTTTCACAACCTAGGAGAGTATGACGTCTAGCGAGGGAAAATATCACCGTAGAGGTCCTTACTTTGATGGTACTAATTTTGCTAGTTGGAAGCATAAGATGAAAATGCATATTCACGGACATAACCCCGCCGTTTGGGAAATTATTTGTATTGGCTTGCAAGGTGAATTCTTTGATGGGAGAGAGCCGAACTGTGAAGCTAATGCGGAAGAATTGAAGATGCTGCAATACAACGCTCAAGCTTGTGATATCATCTTCAATGGATTGTGCCCCGAAGAATTCAACAAAATCAGCCGTCTTGAGAATGCAAAGGAAATTTGGGATACTTTGATTGATATGCATGAAGGTATCGAATCTGTCAAGGAATCCAAGTTGGATGTGCTCCAAAGTCAGCTTGACAAGTTCAAAATGAAGGATGGTGAAGGTGTCGCCAAAATGTACTCTAGGCTTGCACTTATCACAAATGAGATTGCCGGCTTAGGGAGTGAAGAGATGACCGACAAATTCATCATCAAGAAGATCCTAAGAGCATTGGATGGAAAGTATGATACCGTGTGCACATTGATCCAAATGATGCCAAACTACAAAGATCTCAAGCCAACGGAAGTCATTGGAAGAATTGTTGCTCATGAGATGTCACTCAAGGATAAGGAGGAACTTCACAACAAGTCAAGTGGTGCTTACAAAGCCTCAAGTGAAGCCCCCACATCATCAAGTGAGAAACAAACCTTCAATGAAGAATTGAGATTAATGGTGAAGAACTTCAACAATTCTACAAGAGTAGAAGCAAAGAAAGAAGCTCCAAGTCAAGGTCTTACAATGACAAAAGATCTTCTAGTCGAGATCGCAATTGCTACAATTGTGGGAGACCTGGACACTATTCCAATGAGTGTACGGCACCCTACAAAAGAAAAGAAGATTCTCCAAGAAGAAGAAGCAAAAGAGAAGAATCACCACCAAGAGAGAGGAGGCGTAGAGATGATCGTTATGAACGAAGACCCTCACGGAGAAGCAAGGATTCGGAAAGGAAGGACAAGTCATCAAGGAGCTACACAAAACGAAGACATCAAGCTCATGTTGGTGAATGGGTATCCGGCTCCGACTCTGACAATCACTCCGAGAGAAGCTATCAGTCTGACTCCGAATATACTCAAGATGAAGGTGTTGTCGGTCTAGCACTTGTGTCAACCAACTCCTACAACATATTTGATTCACCAAATGAAGGAATTGGAAGATGCTTCATGGCCAAAGGTCCAAAGGTAACACATCCTGAGTATGTTGATTTCGATAGTGATGAAGATGACTTGCTTGTGGATGATGATTTACTTGTTGACAACTCTAGTGATGAATACTATGATGAAATGTCAATTAATCATTCTAATCAAGATAAAACGAATGAAAATGATAAGGAGAAGATTGAGCTTCTAACTAAAGAACTAAACACTCTTAAGTTGGCTCATGAAACTATCTTTGAAGATCATCGAGAACTTTTAAGGGCTCATGAGAAGTTACGCTTTGAAAAGCTCAATCTTGAGCAAGAGCATGAGTTCTTAAAAGCAATCAATGATGATCTTCGCAAGAAAAGTTCTTCTTATATTGCCAAGCGTTTACTCTTATCTACTTACATGCCTCAAGTCAAGTCTAGTAACAAGTACAAGAAAGATACTTCCTCTAGTAGTAACAATAATAATAATGTCAAATCCAATATTGTTGCTTCTAGTAGTTCTCTTGATTCCACTAATGATTCTCTTAGCCAAGTTACACTTGAGCAAGAAAATAGCTTATTGAAGGGAATTATACAGAAAGGTGTTTACAAGAGCCTTGCCGGGAGTAAGCAATTCGAGGAAATTGTACGCAAGCAAGGAAGGCACCGGAAGAATCAAGGTGTTGGTTTTGAACGAAAGTTCAATGCCAATGGAGTTGAGTGGGAAGAAGATCAATACCCCAAGACGAAGTTTGTTCCTCAACAAGAGAAGTATGATCCTACTTCCTTCAAGGGAACACAAGCACAAGATAATCTTCCACCACAAGGCCACAAGAACAAAGGCAAGGACAAGCTTCAAGAAGAGATTGATGCATTTGAAGAAGCACCTAAGGCCTCGTTCAAGTGGGTTCCCAAGACTACGTCAAGTTCTACTTCATCAAGTTCAACTACAACTCCAAGGATTCCCATCAAGATGATGTGGATCCCGAAGAAGAAGAACTAGAGAGTTCTTGAGGGTGACTCTACCAACATTCTTCACTCATATCATTATGGCAAGAACAAGTGCAATCAACTTCCACATCTTGCACTAGTTCAAGGAGTCACAAACCCTCATGTTGGTAAGGCAAGGGACAAGGTAACCTAATGATTTCATGGACATCATCTTGTGTGTGCTTCACTATATGTCTATGGATATTATTGTCTATTCCTTGTGGGACTAACCCATGTAGGTGAGTTGAAAGTGCAACTCACTCCAAAGGATTGCTCCAAATGATCTACATCAACATTGAGCATCCACATCTTCAACACCTACATGAAGTCATCATCGACAAAACCCAAGGTTAGTTCATCCCTCTAAAAGGGGATCTCACATCTAGGGGGAGCTTAACTCTAAGAATTGAGTCAAAGCAACTCTAATGGTGTGAACACATCAATGCATTATGTAAAAGTGGTAACCCCACTTGAGCTTAAACGATGAGTATGACCTATGATCAAATGTTTTTCATTTGACTCCTAAGTCAATATACTCATATATAGATGACCTAGTCATCGCCAATTGTTTGATAGATGCTAGAATTGGTTGTGCATGTTTTGCCACATATTTCATTTGCCATCTTATTGTGTGAGCATGTTGGTGCATATTTTACTCATTCGAGGACATCCACTTGTTTCTTTGATTGTTTGGGTTTCTTTTCTTTTTGCCAAGTGGATGGACAAGAATGCCTAAGAACCTTCTCTAGCTATCTATGCTTTTCTCGTCTCAAACTATATTCATGCTACATCACAAAATTTGATCAAGTCAGATTCGAACCACTCTGTGTGAGGAGCACTCGGAGTCCCTAATTCGTCATAGACTTAAACTTACAAAACTTCATTGTGATTCTCGGTCCCACCGATTCCTCCATTTCGGTCCTACCGAGATCATTAAGTCGATCTAAGTTTTCAATCGTAGTGCAACCAATTTGAACTTTTGGGTCACACCGAGTTGCTGTAACTGTACACAGTTATGCATCTCGGTGCCACCGAGTTGTTCCACTCGGTCACACCGACAGGGTCGGGCTATATATAGTCATGGGCAAAAATTTGTTAATTCCTCCGAACCCCTTCACCCGCGCAATAGCTCGCTCTGCCTCCAAGGTCTCTGGATCGTCTCCTCGTCGCCAGCTGCCTCCTGTCGCTGGTCTCCGCCGCCGTCAACGGATTTCAAGCCCGCCGTTGCCGTCGTAGCGAGTTCATCGCCAAGCTAGGGTATGGACTCGATCATTGTGATATCCTCGTCTGATTCCTAGCACATTGTGTTCTTATTGATTCTCACCATGATTGAAACACTCCTATCCAGTCAATGCAATCCGTAGATTAGATGAGATTCGAAATTTTAGGGTTAGGTTTCCGCCGAAACCATCTCGGACCCACCGAGTTTAAAAACTCGGTCCCACCGATTTGGCTAACGCCATTGCACTAGTAACTCTCGGTCTGATCGAGAATTGCTAATCGGTGAGACCGATTTTAGGACTATGTGAAACCCTAGCAGTCTCGGTGCCACTAAACTGTGACTCGGTCCAACCGAGTTCATCAGTTTAGGTTCCAAAACTGCTTCGGTATCATCAAGTTTGAAAATCGATTGATCCGAAATGCTTTCTGTGGAAAATTAAAACTGAATTTTTGAATCATTCTTTTGCAAAAATCTCTGCATTTTGTGATGCTCATCCATTCTATCTCATCTATAACTCTTCAATGGGTCAGCAGTCAGTGTTTGCAGCATGTCAGACCAGAGTGACAGCCAGAACAGGTCAGAAGAGCAGATTCACATGAGTGAGGGCACTAGTCCCTCTAGCACTTTAGATGAAGGCAGGAGAAGCACTCCTAGAAACCTGCCTAAAGCTGCCACCAGGCAAAGGAAGAAAGAACCTCAGATTCTGAGGATGAGGACTACAGAGCTGAAAAGGATAAGGCTACTTCCAAGAAAGTAGTGCTCAAAAAGGAGTATGGCTCAACACATAGCACAAAGCCTGGACTGAATAAGAAGGTTCCTGCCAAGAGGACACCTATGGCCAAGGTCAGAAGGTCCACTCAAGTGCCAGAACAATCTAAACTCAAAGAGGCACCTGCAAAGAAAGTCATAACTTCCAAATCCAAGAAAGTTCCCACTGGAGAAACTATGAAGTTTACCATTGAATCAGAGGATGAAGCTGCTCAGGATAAGAAGAAGAAGATAGCAAGAACCACAACTGCCCAGGTTCTTGGAAAGCCCTCAATGAGAAGAGATTCTAAAGAGGAAGAAGAGGTTGCTTCTCCAGCACCCAAGGCACCAAAGCTTATGGGTGATGCTATTAGATCAGGGGCTGCAACATCTAAGCCCAAGGAAGCACCCAAAGCTGCCCCCAAGGCCAAGCTTGCACCAAAGAGGAATACCAGGAGTATTCCAGCTGCTGAGAACAACAAGGCCCCAGTGCCTAATGTTGCTGATGAGGAGGATGAAGAAGGACAGGTCCTAAGGTAGCTCAAGCCCAAGATACCAGACCACAATGATGCCCATCCTGTGGCTGAGGACATGAGGATCAGGAAAGACTCAGGGTTGAGGCTATGGAGGATGACAGATCCATATGCCTCAAGGAGAAGAACTGCTGTTGATTACAGGTTCCATACAAAGGAACAGCAGGACTTCTATGAGACAATCTTGTTGGACAAGAAGCCCATAGTGTGTGATATGAGGTGGGTTGACTGGACGTACATGAAAGACAATGAAGAGCACTATCCTGGAGTGCAAGACAGTTTTGTTGCTTGTGGAGTTGCTGATTATGTTGGGCAAAAGCTCACCAACTAGAATGATGAACTTATCATGCAATTCTACTCCACAACACACTTCTATCTAGATGGGAGGATAGTTTGGATGTCTGAAGGTACAAGGTACCAGTCAACTGTTGAGGAATGGGCAAAACTGATCAATGCCCCAAAGGAAAAAGAAGATGACCTGGATATTTATGCCAAGAAGAAGATGGACCACAATTCCATGGCACACATGTACAAGGAGATCCCAGACAAAGCTGTTGAGACACATAAGTTTGGATCAGTCCACTTTCTTCTGTCAGGGCTGCCAACTATCAATTGGATCCTAAGGCACAATCTGTTGCCTAAGTCCGGTGACCACAACATGATTAGAGGGCATGCAATCAACATGTTGCTTTTGTTTGATGTGCCACAGAAATTCAAGGTCATGAGCCTTATGGTAGAGACCATTAAGAGGACTGCAGCAGATCAGAAGAGGAGTTATGGATATGCCCCTCAGATTCAGGAGTTGATTAACTCAAAGATTGGCACAGGCAAATATCAAAGATAAGGAACATTTTCCTCTCTATCCAGATTTTGGGGACAATCAGGTTGTCATGAATGAGAATGATCCATCATCAGTACAAGCTCAAGATAAGAAGGAGAAGGCAAGGAAGGAGAAGGCTGCCAAGATGCCAACTCAAGAGGAGGCATCTAAGTATTTCTTGAAGAACAAATAGGAGCAGCTTGGTTACTTGATAGCATCATCACTGAGGATTGAGAAGGGATTGGCCACCCTCACTCAGAATCAGGAGAGCTTGGAAAGAATCATGGAACTAAAATTCCATGATCTAGATGTCAAAGTAACTGAGATTCAGTCTGTTGTGGAGCAGCTACAGGATGACATGCAGGAGAGGCAGGGCAAGAATACCACAAATGTTTTTGCCAGAGTGCCTAAAGCCCACAGGTCAGTTGCAATGCATGTGACAGACACCAGAGCCACATCATCTGCACTAGCTACAGCTCCTACAGCTCCAGTGCAACCAACTCCAGCATCAACTCCAGCACCCTCTACTTCAACTGAAGCCTTCGTCCTTGGAGTTATCCGGACACCACCACCTGAAGATCAAGCCTGAGAGTCGATCTAGCACTATGCATTTTCTATGAACTTTTTGGTAACTTGTTGCCAAAGGGGGAGAAAAATGTATAGATCATAGGCTTCGAGAGAGAGAGAGAGAGTGTTGCTTTTATTCTCTCTTGATTTGGTGGTTAAACTTGTTTACTTTTGACTGCTTGAGATACTATGATGTGAGACATTGATGATCATGTGTTTGATCATAAGCTACACTTATGCATGTTTGATGATATTATCTTATCTATCCTATGTGATCATTCACTTTGCTTGGTGATGAGTGCATGTGTTCAATCTCTATCATTTTGAGCGCTCCACCAAGATGTATGTGACATGGAAGAGTAACCCATGAGCCTAATTCCTTGTGCATTTGTAGTCCAAAGCAAATCTTAAACTATGCACAAATTTAGGGGGAGCTCTTGCTTATCACATACTTCTCAAAGCGACGATGTTTTAATCTTATTATCATTTGTCCAAGCTTTGATCTATATGTTGTCATCAATTACCAAAAAGGGGGAGATTGAAAGTGCAACTATCCCTAGGTGGTTTTCGTAATTCATAACAACATATAGCTCATTGAGCTAATGCTATTCCAAGACTATTATTTCAGGAAAGCTCAATGAATGGCATGGCATGGATGATGAAAGTGGATCCCTCAAAGCTCAAGACTCTTCATTTTATATTTTAGTGATCCAAGATCACATTGAGTCTATAGGAAAAGCCAATACTATCAAGGAGGGATGGGGTGTTGCTTAATGAGCCTCTTGCTTCATGTGCTTAGTGATATGCTCCAAAACCCTCAGCTACTTTCTCACATCCACAAATGACCTAAACCTAAAGCCAAAATCGGTCACACCGATTCTTTCTATCCGGCGCCACCAAGTTTGTATGTCATAGCCACTGCCACAAACGCTAAGCAAATCGGTTCTATCGATAGGGATCTCGGTCTCACCGAGATGGATTGTAATCTCTCTGTTTCCCTTCATAACGTTTTGGTCTAACTGAAGTGAGCGATCGGTCCCACCGAGATTGCAATGTAAATTCTCTGTTTCCCTTTTGTAACATTTCGGTCTCACCGAAAAGAGCAAATCGGTCCCACCGAGTTTACCTGACCAACTCTCTGGAAAGCTTATTACCAAAATCGGTCTCACCGAGTTTGTGTAATCGGTCTTACTGAGATTACGTTATGCCCTAACCCTAACCGAATCGGTCTCACCGAGTTGCATGTCAGTCCCACCAAAAATCCAAACGGTCACTAGGTTTACTAAATCGCTCCGACCGAGTTTGTTGAATCGGTCCCACCGAGTTTGGTAAATTGTGTGTAACGGTTAGATTTTGTGTGGAGGCTATATATACCCCTCCACCTCCTCTTCATTCACGAAGAGAGCCATCAAACTAAACCTACACTTCCAACTTACCATTTCTGAGAGAGAACCACCTACTCATGTGTTGAGGCCAAGATATTCCATTCCTACCATATGAATCTTGATCTCTAGCCTTCCCCAAGTTCCTTTCCACTCAAATCTTCTTTCCACCAGATCCAAAACCTATGAGAGAGAGTTGAGTGTTGGGGAGACTATCATTTGAAGCACAAGAGCAAGGAGTTCATCATCAACGCACCATTTGTTACTTCTTGGAAAGTGGTGTCTCCTAGATTGGCTAGGTGTCACTTGGGAGCCTCCGACAAGATTGTGGAGTTGAACCAAGGAGTTTGTAAGGGCAAGGAGATCGCCTACTTCGTGAAGATCTACCGCTAGTGAGGCAAGTCCTTCGTGGGCGATGGCCATGGTGGGATAGACAAGGTTTCTTCTTCGTGGACCCTTCGTGTGTGGAGCCCTCCATGGACTCGCGCAACCGTTACCCTTCGTGGGTTGAAGTCTCCATCAACGTGGATGTACGATAGCACCACCTATCGGAACCATGCTAAAAACATCTGTATCTCCAATTGCGTTTGAATCCTCCAAACCCTTCACTTTACTTTCTTGCAAGTTGCATGCTTTAATTTCCGCTGCCCATATACTCTTTGCATGCTTGCTTGAATTGCGTGATGATTGCTTGACTTGTCCTAAGATAGCTAAAATCTGCCAAACTCTAAAATTGGGAAAAGGTTAAGTTTTTAATTGGTCAAGTAGTCTAATCACCCCCCCCCCTCTAGACATACTTCAAGGTCCTACAGATGACCAGTGAGCATTGCTGGGGGTTTGGATGAACAGTTCCCGGTGGGGTTGGATGAATAGGACCCCGTGGTGTTGCCTCTGGATGAATAGGACCCCGATTGATCAAGCCGGTTGGGGCTGGATGAACAGTACCCCATGGAGGGATGGATGAACAGGACGAACCGTGGAGGGTTGGTTGAACAGTAGCCGATGGAGGGCTGGATGAACAGTAGCCCGTGGAGGGGTGGTTGAACAGGACCCCATGGAGAGGGTTGGTTGAACAGTAGCCGGTGGAGTAGCGCGCGGTGGAGGCTGGATGAATAGGAGGCCGTGGATGAACAGTCGCAGGTGGAGGCTGGAGGAGGTCGACGGTGGATGAACAGTAACCCGTGGAGGCTGGAGGAGGTCGACGGTGGAGATGAACAGTATCCCGTGGAGTCCCGTTTTGCGGTACGCCACACCCCTCCTGATGAACAGGACCCCCGTTTCGACCATAGTGCTCCAACACAAGTCCGTTTCCTCCGTTTTGCGGTATGCCACACCCCTCCCGATCAACAGGACCCCATTTTGACTGTAGGAGGTCCAACAGAAGTCCATTTCCTCTGTTTTGCGGTATGCCACACCCCTCCCGATGAAAAGGATCCTATTTCGACTGTGGCCGGTTGAACACAAGGCCATTTCCTCCGTTCTGCGGTACGCCGGGCCTCGTTTCCATAGGTTGCTCCATCCAAGCCAGTTGGCTCCTACCCGTTCCGTTGCCTCCCGATGAACATGATGCATTCCGTTGCCTTCAAATGAACATGACGACAATGTAATTTCTCCGTTCCAACCCAGCCATGTACACGAGCCCTGGCCGTATGTATGCGCGAGTAGGTGTTCGAGACCCCGCCCATATGTACGTACGTGGCCGTATTTTCTTTCTTGCACCCTGGCCATTGTACGTACGTGTACATGCTACGTGCGTGCCTATACTACGACATGTGTGCACCTCTACATCGACCAGTATGTACGTACACGTTCGCGACCAGAATGACAACACTACGTACGCTTCGACCAGGTGGGTCCCGACTGTCAGGCACTTCCTTGCGTGCGAAGATGTAGCTGGTGGGTCCCAACAGTCAAAGGGCGAATCATTTTTTTGCCCGTAATATGGACGCACTTCCTTGCGTGCGAAGATGTAGTTGGCAGGTCCCAGCAGTTAGGGAGGAAACGTTTTTTTCGTGAATACGGTGGCCCGTCTGGTGGGTCCCTGCTGTCAGGTGGAGGAATCATTATTTTCCGCGTAATAAGGAGGCACTTCCTTGCTGCGGCCGTGGACCCAGTTGTCAGCCTCTCCACATACAGTGCTCTTCCGATGGAAGTTGTTCCTTGACCATGCCGCGCTGAGAGCACCAGGGCGGTGGACGACGGTGAGGCGTGGGAAGGGGACGACGCGACAGTGGATGCCCACGCAGAGAGGAGTAAAAGGGTTCACTGGTTCGGCTTCGGTGTGAGGTTGTCGTCGCAGTAGAATAACATGGGGTGTGGGTGAGTGGAGGGAGGGCCTGACCAGCGGTGGGAGTAGTAGGGGGCGGTGAGGCCTCCGCGGCAGCACGCCGGCCACGGGAGGCAGGAGCACGCGGCACGACCGACGCTGCTTTGGGCGGCTGGAGCAAGAAGACCAGAGGTTGAAGAAGCACTACGACTATTGGATGGACATCGTACGATCACTGGAGCTAGAATCGTTCATATTGACTAAGTTGACAAAGCCCTCCATCCCCGTCAACTTAGTAGGCCCACAAGTCAGCATCCCACTATGTTGGGTCCTAGCTAGTAGGGGGAGTATTCATTTTTTTTGTGCGTAATAAGGAGGCACTTCCTTGTGTGTGAAGATATAACTGGTGGGTCCGACCTGTCAGCGGGGGGGATGTTTTTTTGCAAAATACAGAGGCCCTTCCAATGGGTCCCAGATGTCAGCTGGAGGAATCATTATTTTGCGCGTAATAAGGAGGCATTTCCTTGTGTGGGGCCGTGGACCCAGCTTTCAGCCTCTCCACGTATAGTCCACGTCTGATGGAAGTCGTTCTTTGACCACATTGACCACGCCACACCGAGAGCACCAGTGCGGTGGACAACGGCGAGGCCTAGGAAGGGGACGACGCGGAGGGGACGACGCGGAGCCAGGGAAGATGTCGCATTGGATGCCCATGCGGAGAGGAGTATGAGGGTTCACTGGTACGGCTACGGTGTGAGGCTGTCGTCGCCGCAGGGCCTGGCTAGCAGTGGGCGTAGTAGGGGCCGGTGAGGCCTCAACGGCAGCACAGCCGGCCACTGGAGGTAGGAGCAGGCGGTCTCGCCGGCGCTGGTTTGGGCGGCTGGTGCAAGAAGAGCAGCGATTGAAGAAGCAGCAGGACCGTTCGATTCAAATCCAACGGTTACTGCTGCTAGAATCGTTTGTTGACTAACTTGACAAGCCCTACGTATGCGTCAACTTAGTGGGCCCATAGGTCAGCCTCCCAACCGGTGCGCCCCAGATGTCAGTGGGAGGAATATTTTTTTCGTGTAATAACAAGGCAGTTGATTGCGTGCGGCCAGGCCAGCGGAGGGAGTAGGGTGGGCCGGTGAAGCCTGCGCGGCATCACAGCGGGCCACAAGAGGAGGGAGCAGGCAGTCCCGACAGCGCTAGTTTAGGCGGCTGGAGTAGGAAGTTCAGAGATTGAAGAAGCACGTTGGCCGTTGGATGGACATCCAACAGTCACTGCCGCTAGAATCATGTGTTGACAGACAAAGCCTTGCGTAAACAAGTCAGCCTCGAAATCGGTGGCGTGTACAACTCATTTGCTATTATTTTTATAATTTTTACTCATTTTCTAATTCATATGGAATTTATTGCAGCCCATTTTCCATTTTTACAGTTGTTGTCCATTTTCTGGTCAGTACCAGGGTTAAAAAAATTAACTAAATATGTGCAAAATTTTGAAAATTCGCAAATTTTTGCTGGGGAACAAAATATTCTTAATCCAAAAATTAGTAGACATACTAAAACAAATTTAAAAATAAATTAGTACTATGTCATGTTAAATCCAATGAAATACTCCCTCCGTCCCAAAATTCTTGTCTTAGATTTGTCTAAATACGGAGGTATCAAGTCACGTTTTGGTATTAGATACATCTGTATCTAGAGAATTTTGGGATGGAGGGAGTATAAAATATCAGTGAAGAACAAAAACAAAAAAAGAAACTAATATCCCATTTGCTATACTTTTTTTTTGAATTTTCAACCTCTTTGATATTACTTTTAAAAGACCCTGACCAAACTCTTTGGCCAGGCTAGAATGCATCCCTCCTCGTCTTGAAAGATTTGCAGCCCAGTAAGTCGGAGAAAACAAATAGGCCTAGCTTGGGTATTCTTCAAAAAGAAATATTGGGCTACCTATTTTACCAAAGAAAAAACTGCTAGGCTAGTCACGTTGTTAGACGGGTCACAGAGACCGCACAACCCAGTTTACAGTCTGCTCCTCTGAATTACTACTCAAAAAAAGTTGTGCAATTCTGTCGTTAATTGACTATACGTTGAAAATGATGTGGGTCCCAGATATCAGCAGGGTGGATTAGAGTAAAAAAACGAGGGGTGCATGTGAGTAGTAAAAGAGGCGCTTTCTTGTGTTTTGGACTGGACCTGGTGGGTTCGTACTGTCATACTCACAACTACAGTCCTTTCCCGATTCACTATGTTGACAGGGACCGTTTTGGAAAAAAACTATGTTGACAGGGCCGGACGGTGGCGCCACGGCGAGCGCACCAAGGCGGAGGATAAAGTGTTGTCGCCAATGTGCTGGGCTGGGTTGGACATTCTTATTGAAAAATAAAAATGGACCGAAACTATTTACGACGTTGACTACGATTTGCATGGGTCTGCTGGCTGCAGGAAGAAAATGCCGGGAGAAAGAAGACTGGTTGCTATCTTTGCCTAAGAATAATATCGACTGAATGTAATGACACTATCATAGGAAATAATATCATCCTATTAAATCATGAATTTAAAGAACTGGTACATGAACATTTAGCTTTATTTATTTATTTACTTATTTATGTTTAGGGGACCATGAGCATGTACCTAGGCTGGATTCATGTGAGAGCCTCCCTTCCAGTTAATTATGGGCTCCTCTATTGGGCCTCCATCAGTGGGTTGCATGTTATCAACAAGTGGAAAATGTGTTCCGTACGAAAAATAGTATGTGCTACGTACGGTACGAGGCACTAAAGGATCGGACCGTGCAACGACTTCCAAAACATTGTGTTTGTCATTCTAACAACACATTTATTCAACCAACAGAGAAATATAGTACTGATTGTACATTAAAAACAGCAGCAGTAGCAACCAGGGCTGGGGGTGCAACAGAAGCAGTAAGTAGGCCAGAAGAGTAAAGACACAGCTCTCTCTCTTCCAAACCAAACATCAGCCATCATTACAAAAGGGCTACCAAAAAAGAACAAGTGTATGCATCAAACTAAATAAAGATCCTACTACACCAAGTGTACGCATCTAACTAACTGGCTCAGTTAGACATTACTAGTTATTAAGCTCTGGAGATTGGCTGACGGCTTGATCCAGATGGGTGCCTGACGGGGGAAACTCCAGCCAGCAGGTCGAAGTCTGATACTTGCGACCCTCTCTCCTACTTTGGGCTGCAGAGCGTGGCGGCACATATCAAGGTATGCTGCATGCAGAAACGCATGGTACGTTGTGTACACACAGTTGTGCCTGATGAACGAAACCGCATTGCCATCATGATCCTTGCCATCGATTATCTCCTGGTTAATCGGATAAATCAGTTTGACAAACAGAGAGAGTGTTCCAAGGCTACTTACCAGCCTCCAGTCAAAAATTCTTGAAGTCCCAAAGAAGCTGGGATCCTGCTCAAAGACCTTGCAGTGACTATGATTGTATTCCGTGAAACAACACGTTCGGTACGTGCGAACGATTGATCCGTCATCTGATCGAGCCAGGAACCACCTGCAACTGCCATGCCGCTTTTCTTTGAAAGGTTCTGGGATTAGGAAGGGTAGGGACACCAGGCGGCCTACAACATCATATCAAGTTGGATTCAAATAAAAAAGGGCTCTTAATGTAGTCAATCATAAGAACAGCATGTTATGAGCATGAATATTTTTTTAGTAAATGTTGACAGTAATATAAGCAAGCCATCATGATATCATAGGAAAGTAACATACTGCTGTAACAACCATTTGTAGCGATAACTTGAGTAGGCTAGCAATACGTCTAGCCATAGAAGGAGTCAATAGCGTAAATGAAGCCCTTGTGTTCAATGGCATCAGAGAACCATGGAGGATGTATGATCCTGCGATGGACGTGCAGATTTATCCACTTACCGCAGTGACCTGTCAGATAGGCGAGACCGCGGTTGAAGAACGCAATCAGCCTTAAGTATTTATAATTCACAGATCTTGTGGGCACTTGGCAGATTACAACCTTGAGCAAATCAAACTTGGTATCATGTTGGCTACTGTAAGATTCCGAGTACTCTGGGATGCAGTGCCAAAGCAGTGCAGTGTTAATCGAAGGAAGGGGGTCAATCACCGGGTGTAGACCTCCACAAGCATCCACCTACCGCGACCGTCGACGAGCACCATCCAAGACATGTTCATGCCAACCCGGTACATACTGTTAATGTAGTTGAGGGTGACGGGGATCGGATCGCGGTCAAGGGGGTTGATGCTCACCACCCTACGATCGTTATGCTGCGTGACACGTCATTTCTGAAGATCAAGCGGCACCAGCAAGCAAGGAGCTGGCTTAAAAAGCTCCGGCCTGAGGGCTTTGAGTAAACGGTACAGCCCCGACGAGCACGCGGCGAGCGGCATGGTACTGAGATTGTCCACACACGAAACAATGAGCTTGATTACCTCTGTGGGGAGCGAATTCCAGCCACTCTTTTGGCGAACGCTGCTCAGTTCTGCCATTGTTAGTGCTTGGGTTTCGGACGAGGGGGGAGGCGCCTTAGCGGGGATGGAAGATTGGACGAGAATATGTGCGGACAAAGATGGATAAGTGAATATGTGCTGCGGGAAGTGGACAGGTGATGATGACTACAGCACGTCACTTGACTTACGAGACACATACCAGCAGCGTAGGGTCATATCAAAGTCAGACAACTTGCTTGAGTGATCACAGTACTAGTACTCCCTACAGTACCTACTACTATGCCCTAACTTGCTTGAGTAGAGTAGTAGTGGAGTAGGACTCTACTCTACTACTAGCACCAGAGGAGTAGTATATTCTAATCTAAAATAGTTACAAACTTCAATGCCTGAGCGTGGAACGACTACGAACCTCCATCGGTGCTAACTGCAATCCCCAACAAATGTTCGCTGGGAGACATGGCAGTTGCAAATGCCCGCGACGCAGTTACAGTACGTGTGTAAGGGTGGCAGTTTTGTCAAATACTATGGCTTAAAAATAGGCCACCATCGGATGGAAATCTGACGGTTATGTGGGATTCGCCAGGATTGAGCTTGTGCCGAAAAATTGTTAGATGTCATTACTAAAAAAAGGTTAAAACACCCGGGGTTATAACTTGCATCGGCTGACCACTAACAATGATACTAACATAGTTGTAAAATGGTCAAAGACCGTGTCTACGTGGTGTTTGGAATTACATGCAAAAAAATAGCAAGATGCTCATGCATTGCACGGCACACCATCATCACCAACTCGGTTTTTTCTCTACTCCTACTCCTATAAAAGACTCAGTTGGTGATGATGGAGGAGAGGAGGCGTGTTCAGCCGGGCGTGCAGCGGACGGTGGAGTACTATTCGATTTGTTATAAAAAACAAAGAAGAGTAGTAGAGATAGATATAAGAGTAGAGATAGTGACTTAGGGAGGAGCACCATCTACTGCTTCGTGTGCTACTCCTGTGCTCCATTCAGTGGCCGCAACGTCCCCTACAGCCACTCCCTCCTGCGCTCCATTCGGCGGGCGCTGTTGAAATTTGGGGAGTGCACTCTCGCGACTACTGGCAGCCACGACTGCACCGACTACGACTTCTTCCCCGACCTCGGCAACCTCTTCCTCAATGACATGGGCGACAACCTCAACGCCAATGGTGCTGCTCCCGTTGCACTGTATGTGTTTATGTCCTTCCTGTTTGAAATCGTGGTAGAATTCATGTTTCTACTCTGTATCCTACTAGATTATATCTGTTCATCTACTATGCTAGTCCACATGATTAGTTTAATCTCTATTATAGCCGTCATGATTTATTTTGTGCTTATTCGGATTAAATCTCATAGTAACTTGCTCATATATTCAACTGGCGCAACGTCCCCTACAGCCACTCCCGTTTCATGGGCGGCCTGGTCGATGCCTCCAAGGAGCCCTTCGTCTACTGCTATGAGTGTCTGATCCCTTTTTGGGCTCGCCAGCAGACATAATGCCTCACCTCACGGATGCGTGCAATGGTCACTACTGGCCCTTGGCGGAGAACATCAAGTACGAGACATGCTACCCGTTCACCATGCCGGAGTCGTTGGAGGATCACCACCACCTGCTAGTCTTGGAGGAGGACGGCAGTGTCTTCCTCTTGATCGTGGGCACTAGCGAGGCCCGCGCAGGCCGCCGCCCCATCTCTATAGTGTGCGTCAGGGGCGACACCGCTGATGCTGACACTGACACGAGGCCGATATATGGGTGCATGCTCACTTTTACTACCCCTCCGAGTTACGTGGGCAGCGACACCGGCTACATCAAACTGACTACGACTCTGCAGAGCTAGGACCTTCCCGTCGATGTGGACATGGAACACGCATAGTATTATTTACCCCCCCCCAACACGGTGCACGGGGACTCCAAGGAGGTTCACCTGGACATATGCATTATCAAGTTAAATGTTGATCATTAGTCTTAACTCAATGTAATCCGCTGTCTAAGCATGTGGAGACTTCCATGCAAGATCTTTCTCTATTGGAGTATCGCGCATGAATAAAAGTGTATCCGTTTATGGTTTAGTCTGGAATCTTCCATGTATGAAGTTTTACTACAGTACTGGTGAAAGACTTACTATGAACCATTTCTTACATCTCCTCTGCCCCCTTCCAAGTCATCCTGATTTAATCCCTTCGTCTAGGTGTATAAGGGCATGGTTAATACTTAATAGTATAGCCAACTGTTGACTATAAGAAAGTGCCATGTCATCTGTAGCCAACATGTATAACAATCGATACTCAAAAACTGATTCTTAAAGAGCATTTCTTGCAAAGCACAATAAGTGTTATTTCTTCACAAGTTTTGGATGCAGGTTGAACAGTTGAATGCTTTTGTTTGAAAAGATACCTTTTTATCTATTTCACCCGGATGTTTGTGAGCTCTAGAGATGAAATAATATCTGAAGAAACCTATCGATACCCGTCACACATGAGATGACCCCCACAATCCTTTGTCAAAATAAACAACTCCCCGATCAATGCATTTCACTCTTCCTTGCAATGCACGGGCACCTTACTATAGATTAGTACGACCAAAAATTGAACTAACATTATATATAGTATGATAAATGTTGATGCATGTCACCTGAAATTATATCATTGAAAACTATGTTCAAATACGAATCCACCGATATAGTTTTTGTTGGCATGCACTAACATTTTGTCAGTTAAATATTCAGTCAAATTCAATGGGGGACTAATAAACCACGACTGATGTAGTACAAGTGTAGAGGGCGGCGCTGCACAGGAGTCTCATCTCGCTCGTGGCGCGATAGTAAAGCCATCATATCACAAAACCCAACCACTGCCAATAATAAGTGGCCTGGTAAAATAAACGGACAAGCAACCATCACATCCCTCCGTCTTTTTTTCATTTCATCTCTCTGCATTTACTTTCTCCGGTTCATCTCGCACACTCAATCCCTAGCTACTACTCCTAGTATCCCTAGCTACTACTCCTAGGTCCAGTTCTTTTGGCGGCTTAAAAAATAAGCCGTCTCTTCCCTAGCTTTTCCCATAAGACTAGTCACAGTGGAGAGTAACATTAAGGCGCCTCACTCATTTATTTGGGCTTCTAAACTACTACTAGTACCTCCGTCCTAGTTTATTCGTTACCATTGTAATTTGTGGTAAATTTTGACCAAAGGTTTAACTAATAAAATGTTAGTGCATGTGACATGCACAAACATTTCATTAGTTAAATTTATGATCAAAATTTGACACACATTACAATGGGGACCAATAAACCAGGATGGAGCTAGTAGTAATGGGATTACTACTACTCTAGAAGCCTAAACGAACTGGCCCCTGGTACTCCTACTAGTAGTAGTACTCAAGTTGGAATTCCAATTGCACGGCACAACTTGTTAAGCAAAAAATTCGATACATGGTGTAGGAAGCGGTTTGGAAATTTGCATGCTTTTCCGACCAGTCAGATACTCCGTACAAAGAACGACAGAGAAATAACCATAGAGAAGGAAGCTAAAAGTAAACAATCAAACGAGCATTTTTGCATTTGTTTTGCATTGAATCATTTCACAAGCTTGACTAGCGTTGTTTTTCTACTTTTACAAAAACCGCATCGTAATGTTAAAACGTGTATTTGCACGTACATAAGTAATAGTAGTACTCCCTCCATTTAGGTGTATAAAGTCTTCCCTCCTTGGTCACGGTGCACAACCAAATATAACTTATTCACCTGGATGGAGGGAGTGGCACAGTCTGCAAGCATATATAGAGAGAGACGTGTAGTGCGATAGTATATAGTAAAGTTTGTGCTATATGCACGTACTTATAAAATGCGTATGGATACACAAGGTTTCCAAACTTTCCCTCTTACATACTTAATTAAGGACGCTAATAATTCCCGAACGCTCGTGATTTATCATTTGTGTCCCGAAACTAATGAGATCACCTTACAAAACTAAATTATACTCCTACTAAAAGCCACGGCGCTTGCAGGAGCGCTTGCGGCGCGCCACAAGCACTACAAAAAAATACACTTCCATGATGATACGTGTTTGTCATAGTAGGTCGCGTTTTTTGTCATGCATGTACATCCATGACAAATTTATGACAGAATCGAGATAGTCATACCTGTGCTGTCGTAGAAGTGTTCGATGACATTACCAAAATTATCATCACGGAAGTGTCCACTTCCATGACGATAAATCGTGTGTCACAGAAGTGCTTTCGTCAAGGGTGACCGACACGTGGCATCCACCGTAACGGAACTCCGATAACCCGTTAACAGCCCCGACCAATGGGGATTTTCCACGTGTAAAATCATCATTGGCTGGAGGAAACACATGTCGGCTCATTGTTGGGACAGATGTCATCCACTCATTGGACAGAAGGCGCATATGATACGTCGACACGTGGCACGGCCCAACAGAGGCCCATTCCTGTGAAAAGGCCAGCCCATTTGACTTGGTCAAAAGGTGATGGGCCGGCCCATGGAAAGCCTGTCAACGGCCTGTTCGCATATAGCCCATTTACAGCCCACTAACCCAAGGCATGTTACGCCCTATCCGAATTAGGCCCAGTAGCGTCATCTGGGCCATCCAATATGATTCCAGCCCGTTTTCACTTCTGGCCCATGTATGGCCCATGACGTCTTTCGGCCCATACGAGGCCCTATGTAACTCTTGGCCTATTAATGGCTCGTGGTGAAACTGGCACGCAATGAACAGTGTATTACTTTAGACCCATTAACGGCCCGTGGTGAAATTGGCCCGTAATGAACAGTGTATCGCTTTATACCCATTAAGGGCTCGTTATTCAGTTGGGCCGTTTCCAGGCCATGTTATCTTTCGGCCTTCTCACAGCCCATTTATTCTTGGGCTCATTTGCAGCATTCGGTTACTTACGGCCCGTTACCGTCATTTTCTACTTGTGGGCCAAATTCAGCCCATTGTTACAGTCGGCCCGTTTGTGGTCCATTAGTCTGTTGGGCCATTTTCATAGCATCACCAAATACAGCCTATTGACGGCCCGTTATGGTCAGCCAATAAAATGTATGATTTCCATTATAGGCCCGTCTACGGCCCATTAAAGGCCAGTACAAGACCCATAAATGAGTCGGCGGCCCATGGATCCTACATGACGTAGAAGGCCCATGGACACTGCGAGACATAGAAGGCCCATGGATCCTGTGAGATGTAGAAGGCACGTGGATCCTACGAGACGTAGAAGGCCCATGGATCCTACGAGACGTAGAAGGCCCATGGTCGGGCGAGTTGGCCCCCGTTTGAACGATATAGCATATTCAAAGATTTATCCTACTCAATACTATCACCTCTAAAAAGCATACACTATACAACAAAGAGATCAAGGCATAGAAAGGTAGAATAATCCTACACTATACAATAAAGAAATTACAGCCGATTATACCCACTGGGCATTATGGTACGGCACAGGTGATAATAAAGCAGACACAAATAGCAAATTACATACACTGGGAAAATACGGCTCATACATCATGGACGCGCATCAACTTAACTCCATTTGAACTATAATCTCTTCAGAAAATAGGATTGGCCGGATTCAGACAGCACAAATTTCAGTCTGCAAAATCTCCAATTCCTTCATGGTTACCTCGGTGTCTTGTTTCATTTTTTGACTCCTGCATCTAATACCTGCATGTCCAGTCTCAATTTGTTGATTATACGTTGACAATCATGTACATGTTGTCTTGCCACCTCTAGTTGATGCTCGAGAACATCAGCACATTCCAATTCCAATCCATAATCATTCGGTAACGGCCATGCCGAACTGCTCGCAGATTTTTGTGTTGATGTCACTTCATCTTGAAATGTTTCTGTAAGTACACATGACTAGGACAAAAATATAGTTACAACAGTGAAGCGAACAAGACACTATTTTGTACTACATGGCAAAATAGGACTAACAATAATGTTACACGTCACTTTCACAAAAAAATGTTACACGTCATGAAGCATAAGCAGGTGATATTTTAAAAATTATAAAAAAGATAGTTTGTGCAGCCTGCATATAGAAATCCCTCTTAGCTCACCAGAGGAGCATGATGTTGGGGTCCAATCAAAAACACAGACAAGTTACAAATTTAGACAGCACATTGCGTATAAGTAAGCAAGTAGTTGGCCATTCTGTACCTCAATTAAAGTCTTAGGGAGCATAATGAACAGCAGAGGGTTTCGTACAAACATACTACATCAGGCAAAACTATGCAATCATTAGCATAGTATAAACTAGATTGTGAGCCTCATGCAATAATAGTTGGTTAATAGACTTCAAAGCTTCAGGCACACTTCGGTAGAGTAATTAAATGGTAAGGCCTTTAATTATGCCAACTAATAGTGATACAAGTACCGAACATCAGGCATAATTATTTGGGCATCTCATTAAGTGAGGACAAATAAAGCAATTGAAAAGAGAAAATTAACTATGCCTGAAACAAACAAGGAATTGAACTGTTGAGTTGCATACAGTGACTTACCTTAGCAGGTTGAAGAGGCTCAGTGCAGCTCCTACTTCTCTTGCAAGGCTCCTTCCTAACATCTTGTACTTGGAAATCCTCAATCTTATCTTCATTGCACCCCCTCTGCAAGGTGACACAAAGTAGTTACTCGTCTCCTTGGAAGATAAATATGCATACTTTCCAGTCTGTGAACACAAAAGGATGAGATTATAACAAAACAACACCACATAATGAAACATGCATCATCTCTTGCACTTGCACACAATGAAATGAGCATTTACTATGTCTGCACTATGTAAAAACTAGGCATACCTTCGAACTGGATCTCCAGGTACTCTTGGAGAGCCTACTGTAGTGTACAGCCAAATCTTTATTCACCTATGAGTCAGACAAGGCCCCACTACAGCAGCCCTTAGTGTTTAAATCATTGACAAGCTCTGTTAGAGTGTTAGGTCAAGAACAGCAAGTAATTAAAGCAAACAGTCCTAGTATGGCTGGCTGATGCAAACAAGCAATTGAACAGATGTGTGAGCAAATCTTACATATCAAGAAAAGAAGCAAAGAAGGAGGCTTAAAGACCATCACTTGACTGACCAGATTTAAGGGGCATTTAAACATCATGTGCAACGTATGAACTAACATAAACATTGCATATTCCAGATTCTACAATGGAATGCCCATGTATAGGTTATGCCATGTATGATGATGCCTAAATGTACAGATAGCAGGCAGGAGTGATTCATCATTGCACGCACAATTGAATTGCAGGTTAAGGGCCAGTTCGATTCCGCCTTTTCAGGGTATATTGTCAAAATAAGCCATAAACGATGTAAAGAAGTCATTTTTGAGTTATGGGCTTGGGCTTAACTAATTTCGCTTTGGAGGCGGGTGTTTCGGGTAGAACCTCACTAAAAATTGAAGGGAAGGGGAATAGTGAAATGACTTTGTTGTCTGCTTATATTGCACTCAAAATGCAACTGCTGACTCCTGTGTCACACCTGACCCTCAAGTAAAAACAAACACGCAAGCATTCATTGCCCTGTCCGCTTGCATCTCCTCTCCCCTTTCCCTCTACCTCGATCCCCTGCCTGCAGCACTAGGGTTCCTCCAGCGAGCCGTCTCCACTGGTCCCATCTGGCCTGGTCCTCGACGATGCTATGTCCAGCTAGGCTACATGGCCGGCAGGTAGGGGAAAATCTCCCTGGCTGCTCCTCCCTCTGGCGCCGCCCCTCATTCTCATGGTCTCCAGCAGCTGCTCCACTGTGGTTCGTCCAACGCACTACTCCAGCGGGCGCTGCACAACTACGGTTGATGCCACACTGCGGCAGAAGGCACATTGTTCCCCCTCCCCTCCTCCCAGGCCATGGCCTTGAGGTGCTGTTGAAGGATGAGCTCATCCAACAAGGTGAGGATCTCCTCTGATTTTTTGCCAAATTTTCATTCTGATCCACTATATGATGAATTGCTATGAGCTGCTTCTGCTGCTGCTATATGATGCATTGCTATGAGCTGCTCCTGCTACTGCTATATGATGAATTGCTATGAGCTGCTGTTGCGGTATGATGAGTTGCTATGAGCTGCTGCTGCTGCTATATGATGAATTGCTATGAGCTGTTGATGCTGCTATATGATAGTTGCTACAAGCTGCTCCTGCTGCTGCTATATGATGAATAGCTATGAGCTGCTCCTGTTGCTGCTATATGATGAATTGCTATGAGCTGCTGCTGGTATATGATGAATTGCAGACTGCTGTTGTTGTATGATGAGTTGCTATGAGCTACTGCTGCTGCTATATGATGCTTTCAGGTGGTGCTGCTATATGATAATAACCAGCCACTTGGACCATCGAATTTCAACAAATAATTGTTCTTCATTTAAATGTGGGTCATGCGTTCTTTGTTTAAATTAGGCAATGGGATCTCTATGGAAAACATTGACCAAAGTAGATTGTGCCAAGTAGATGGTATCTTTGTATTTGCATTTTGAGCAAATAGTGATGGTCTGTTTTCCTATCATATTAATTACTGCACTAGGTTCAATTTGTGATGTTTGCAAGTCAAATTAATTTCCATATGTGCAGCAAAATGAAAAATATATATAATGCAATCTAGACTTTCCACTAATCATACCAAAGATAAGCTGAAAACGCAATGAAAAGAACTGGTTGGCGTATTACATGGAGCTTATATTCACAGGTGCTTATTTTCTTAGGATAACTCGTAATAACTATCCCTAAGAAACTTGGCTAATAGAACTGGTATACAAATAACATGTCATGATGATTGCAATGGAGGAGTGACGTACCATAGCACACTGTATAGGCTCACCGCTGCCTCTCCTTTTTTTGCGATGTTCCATGAAATTGCCACATACATCGTGTACTTTTTCATTGTGTAACCCTATCTGCAAGTTGACACGGCTAATTTCAGACATCTCTACATGATACTACATTGCATATCCCTTGCGCATATTTAAACCACCAATTAACGATTGTGTGCGTACCATAAACTAGCCATGACTCTGTATGCTGGACTGGCAGGCACTCTAAGGGAGCCTAATGTAGTGCACTAGAATTCCTACATGCCACCTACGATTTTGTATAGTGTACTGCCCCTGTTCCTAAATATATGTCTTTGTAGTGATTCCAGTATGGACCACATACAGATGTATATAGATGCATTTTTTAGTGTAGATTCACTCATTTTGCTCCATATGTATCCTATAGTGGAATCTCTAGAAAGACTTATATTTAGGAACGGAGGTACGAGGTAGTATCATGTATGACATCTACATATCTAAATTAGCAGCCAGTAGTAGAAATCATTGTCTGCACAAAGGGATTACTGGTCGAAAATCCTAGCAAAGCACGCTGGTAGGCACAGAACAATACAAGAGAGAGAGACACGCTTACAAGATCATAGCAATGCCTTAGTCCAGGATCTTGGTTGGCCAAGCTGTTAGATCTAGAAGAAACATCGTCCTTGTAGTTTTTGCTAGATGCATAACAGGTAACAGCGACCGGTTAGTATATTTGAAGTACATCGGGCAGGTGATGCTGGACGGGTTTAAAGGTGACAAGTACCTAGGCCGTGGCGGGTGCTTGGCATCTCTCCAGACGGTGGGAATCAGGTTAGAAACATCGAGGGTGATGACGCTGCGCTGGCTGTCGGGGTCCGGTAAGGAGATCTAGAACCGTCGAGTAGGGTGTTTGTGGAGCGGCTCCGGTAGGGTGGACTACGGTGTGGGCGAAGCGGATCTGTGGCCGTGGACGAGGGCATAGGTGAAGCTGCTCCGGTGGTTGGGTTAAGGATGGTGTCGACGGCGCGGATCTGCGGCCGTGGACGGGGCATCAGAAGATGCTCCAGTGGTTGGGTTAAGGATGGTGTCGATGATGCGGATCTGCGGCCGTGGACGGGGCGTCAGAAGCTGCTCCGGTGGTTGGGTTAAGGGTGGTGTCGACGATGCGGATCTGCGGCCATGGACGGGGCATCAGAAGCTGCTCCGGTAGGTTGGATGAGGGTGCGAGGAAGCAGATCTGAGGCCGTGGACTTGTGAGTTGGCAAAGCGGCCCTGGTAGGGTTGAGAATGGTATAGGCGAAGCTACTCCGGTAGGGTTGACGCTGGTGTCGGCGAAGCGGCTCCGGTAGGGTTGAGGAAGGTGTCAGCGAAGCGCCTTCGGTAGGGTTGAGGAAGGTGTCGGCGAAGAGGATCAAAGGCCGTCGACGGGGGCGTCGGTGGGGCAGCTCCGGGGGGTGTGGACAAAGCGTCTCCGGTGGGGAGTACGAATGAGCCGCTGCAGATGCGCGGCGGCTGACGAGAGTACCGGTGAAGCAGATCCGGCACCGTGGACAAGGCCAGCACTGAATGGGTTGTGGTACAGTGGTGGATGAGCAGTCTACTTGTTTCTAGGGGAGGTGGGAGGGGTAGATGCGGCCGCGGAAGTAGATCCAGCAAGGTGGACACCGCTGGCAGTGAATGGGCTATGGTACGCCGGTGGACAAGCAGTCTATGGTTTCGAGAGGGGAGGGGAGAAAGGGCGATGAAGTATGGACGGCGTGATGTAAGATGCTCTGTTGCTGTGGAGTTATTCGTTTTTGTGGGAGGGGGAGAGGAAATGGGGGTGCCGTGTAGTGGGGGGAACCGGAAGTTACCAAAGCAGCCCCGACCTATCATGTAGATGAGGGCGGTATGGTAACTGTTGGTCTCCGTGCACCAAGGACAAAAGGGGGATTTCGCATGCTAAAGACTAAGGTGGCGGAAATTTTAGAAGGAGACGGGAGATTTTGCCGCCCGCGGGATTGTTCGTATCCAGTTTCAACTAATTTTGGACCATGCTAGCGGGAAGGTCATGCTAGACTGTGTACATAGGGCACGCGTCAGCAGTTAATAACTGGTGTGAAGTCCACCCTAGAAAAAAAGACAATAACACGGGATGATGCGCCGATAACTTGGACGTTCACACGGGCGCGGCCAATCGTACGGGTGTAGTGGCGCGTTCACAAAAAAGGGATCAAACGCTCAGCCTATTTATTTCTCGTGTAAATAGATAATTTAGTGCCATTGGTTATTTACTTTAAACATAATGCATTGACGTGTTAGTGTAGAGGCGCACAAAAAGAAATGGATATTGTAGTTAGCTACTTAAAAGTGTTACCTCATATGATTACATAGCCTCCATTTCATAAATTGCGTAACCGTTGAATTCATATATGAATATTACATATATTACTTCAAAATAGAAACTTAAATCATCCAAGACTAATGAATTTGAATGCAAGAGTAACAATGGTGCATGTGCATGATAGCTACATTGGTTGTTTGAAGAAACATCACTGTAACTTTGGCATGCACAACTGAAAAAGGTTTATTTAAATAGAAAAAAATGTGAGATGTGAGTGTCCAATCTTTATAGCGTTGAATCGATATTGTACCTTTGGCCACGATACGAAGTAGATATTGACTTATGTTCAAGCGATGCACGTCCACGGTCGCTAGATAGTGATACGTGAATGAATTGTGCAATCTCTCTCACACGCATACATATCTCATTTCCCTGTGGGCGTCGGAATCACACACGCGCACTACGTGTATTTCTCTCCCTTCGTTAGGGTTAAATTCGTCTTTCTACCCCATCCTACAAGTCTCTCACACAGAAACACACATGCTCTCTATTTCTAACATGCCCACCCCTTTAATTCCACCCACCCACACCCACTAATGTCTCAAAGTATAATAATGTCTCTCACACATATGCTATCTACCTATCCCTTAATATAGCTAGATATGTGTCACACAAACTCCTTCTCCCTACTAGCAAGATGCCCATGTGCGTTGCACGGAACATCAAGATGCATTTGTATGAGAAGTTTATCTTGTGGGAGAAAAGGATGAACGAGGGAATGCCTTATTTGCAAATGCGGAGAGGGGTGCGGGTATCTTTTTGCAAAATTGCCATATTTTCCTTCATGTCCGTCAGATATAAATCGGATGGCCGATATTGCAGGATGGCAGGAACACCATCATCACCAACTCTGTTTTTTTGTAAGAGTAGAGATATGTGAGTGTCACTGCCCCCCCCCCCACACACACACCCACACTTCCCAACACCGAAGGAGTAGGGTGACACCTCGATCTTGATACCAATCTATCAACTGGCTTCTCTCTCAGACATACACACACACACACTACCCGGCACCGAAGGAGTAGGGTGACACCTCAATCTTGCTACTAATCTATCGACTGGATTCTCTCTCAAAC